>NW_019384873.1:287086-388789 GCF_000671375.1 Centruroides sculpturatus
AAGATTAAGATTATTAGATTATAGCCGATCTTACCCGTTTTATCAAGTGCAAGAATGTCCCTTCTCTTCTAAGATTAATTAGAAAATTTTTAGATATCTGCTTACCACACCGGGATAACAATAATTAAGACTAACTGCAACCACTAACCAGTGCATAGTACCACTAAGTGATTAATAAATGTTTTTGTAACTCTTTGTGGTTTCTTCTTCAGGTTTACTAAATTCGAAAAATAAGCTGGATCTTCCAGAATCATTCATAAATATAAATTCAAACATAAAATCGAACATTAAGACGAAAAGTTCGAATAAAGCAAACTTATGTGCATGCACTCTTCATGTCAACTTTATATATGAAATACTCGTATACACGCATGCCACCTATCATAGGATAAATGTACTATGCCAGAAACCTTTATGGGAGTATATTAAACAACTTCCCAAAGTTTTGTGGCAATTGGATAAATGGTGTGGTAATGCATAAAGGACACACAGACATACATTCATTTTTATATATATAGATGTGACAGCAACATCATGTCATCTTTTTTCTTATCTAACAAGGAATCATTAATAAAATTCTAAGATTGATTACCCACACAAAAAATCCCCTTTTATTGGTTCAATTTACAATTTCAATTCCATTTTGACTAAGTGACTCAGTTGCCAGTCAAAAATTCATTACTATAATTTTTGTAATTTTTCCTCAAAGTGATCAGTTGATAAATCTTTTACAACAGTTCCCTCAGTCTACATTCACATCAATCATAGACAATCAAGAAATCAGGTGAGATAATTTGTAATTCTCTCCTTCCTTACATTCAATGAATATAAAATGTCAGAAGTCAAGACTAAAATATAAAGATTTTATGAAGATTGTTGGAAGTGTAAAATGTTGAGTTAGTAGAATAAGTATTTCATACTTCTGTAAAAGAGTGTTGTCACTTTCTGTCACCATCTATGTGACACTTTGACTAAGGTGTGTCACATAGTCCAATGCTGGGGTTTGCAACATCTGCTGCTTGGGATGGCAGTTACTTTACAAAGTGTAGAAACTTCAGAAGACCTAATATTAGACTTTTTGCAGATATAAGTTTGAAATTAACTATCTATATTTGTAATTATTAATAAATAAAATAATTCATAAAATTTTTATTTTGATAGGCAGCAACTTCTCCTCTTCATTCTCTGCTTTTTCAATGTGAATACATAAAACTAAGAAGTGAATTTTTACAAGCTCATCTTCAACTATTAGATTCATCCTCATGCATTAAGACTTCCCCTCCACCGGCAATAGCCGCTGCAGTTGCTATTGCCGCAAGAGACGAGCTACAAAAATCTGGTCGTGTGGTCACTCAAGTAATGTCATTTGTTTTTATTTATTAAAATTTTTAAATATTTAATATAATTGGTGTAATAATTTATCAAATGTATGTTTAGTTAAGAAAATGTGCCAAAGAATTTAGAGGTCTTGCAGAACAGTATGGAGTAATTTATCAGTCAGTATTTGATGCTGATCCCAAAACACTCAGCAATATCCAAATGTATCCTTTCCTTATATAACAATCCTGAGCTTAGAAGGAGCTCTATGGTAGATATTCTAATTATCTTAGCCGGGGTGATCCTTTCTAAGATAATTAACAAAACTGTATCAAACTGTTATATGTTATATAACTGACTTATAGATGCTTCTGTAAAGAGATAGAATAGTTTATGATTAACATACAAGACCAGGTCACAAATACTAGAAACTACAGAAAGCATATTTTAAAGGACATAGCACTTAAGGTGACATTTGTAGGAAATACTCCATCATGCACAAAACTACACAACACATCATATCAGCTTGCAAACTTTTAACACAAACTGACTATTTACATCAACATAACCAAATAGAAAATATAATATATCAAAAGCTTGCATACAAACACAAACTACTACATACTCGGGAACCATACTACAAATACACTTCAGATGGTAATAAAAACCAACACACAAAACACACTATGACTGGTCATATTATATTTTGTGTTCACAGACAAAACAATATGAATCTTCTTTACAGAAGAGAATATGCTTAAATTATATTAAATAACTTGAACATTTAAACATTTAATTTATTAACATATTGTTTAATCTCACTGATAATACAAATAAATTAATAATTACTTAATATACAATGTGATTCACTGGTGATGTTCAGTAGTTTTTTCTTGGAGATCATTAGAGATAAGAAGATGGAACTAATAGAGCAGACAGGTAATTTTGATGATGTTGGATGACCTTGAAAATTACATTTTTGAGATGCAGAACAAAAGACAATTTTTTGTAAATTATAAGAGGAGTGCTTTTGAGCCATTAGTATGCAACAAAATAAATATCTTCTGTAATAGGTCATATTTTCTTAAATCTAACAGTTTTAAAGATATTGACCATTTTTTTTCTAAAAAACTGATTTCTCTTTTTCTTGAAAGTTTTTATGCTGGGAACTAAGTTTATCAGTTTATTTATAAAATTAGTCCCCCTGTCTGCTCTATAAAGTTGGTTATTAGTCCCATCTTCTTATCGCTAATGGTTTCTGAGAAAAACTATATGATAGAAACATGATAGTAACAAGCAATTATTTATTGTGACATCATCCCAATGCTGGGCTGCAATTTTTAATTTATATAATTTAAAATACATGCACTCCACCTCAAATTAGTAGTGGCTTGCTCCCATACATCATACTTTCCTTTAACAACAGAGCAATGTCAGTCATCTATCTAACTCCTTTTGGAAGAAAATTTTTGAATTGGATTAACATGACTTCCAGTTTGCATCAGAAGTTTGTGTATATTTAATCAGGGCCTCCTACCCCTAAGGTCTCCATATCTGGTCTTGTCTTTCATTTATCTAACTCCATTCTAGAGATTAAGGAAAGACAGGTGGACGACAGTGGGAATTTATAGATCTACAATTTTTTCAAATTGCAGCCCAATGAAAGTACATTTCAAAATTTACTTAAATTAGATACTGAAAATGTCTACCTTCTTGGTGTATACAGCAATTTATTCTTCTAGGAAAGGCATTTAATACATTTCATAATTTAAATCTATTAATTTTATGAGAACTTTCCTGAGTTCTGATTATGTTTTTTTGTAGAAAGATGCTGAAAGTAAACCATTTCTTTAATTTAATTGGTCTTCATGAAGACGGGCATAAAGATTTACAGTCTGTGAGTAATTTTGGTGAAATGCACCTAAATCCATTGACATATCAAATGCTTCTCCATTTGAATAATCCATTTTAATGAAATAGAGAAAACAAGTAAATACACAAAAATGAAAAAGATCATTCCAAAAAAAGACACTCCTTCATGCCTTTGAAAAAGTAGCAAAGAATTCAATTTATTCAAAGCCTGCTTGTTCAATTATCTGATACAATAAGATAAAGAATGAAAATGGATAAACTTAGTTTCCAACATAGAAACTTTCATAAAAGAAGAAATTAGATTTTTAGAAGAAATTGGTCAATAACTTGAAAACCATTAGGTTTAAGAAAGTGTGACATATAAAAGGTGTGTATTTATTTTGTTACACAATATCCATATAATGGGTCAAAAGCACCTCTTAAAATGTAAAATTACTCTATTTTGTTTTGTATTTCAAAACTATTGATTTTCAAGGTCATGCAAGGTCACCAAAATTATCCCTCATATTGATTATACCCATGTTCCTATCTCTAATGATTTCCAAGAAAAACTACTGAATGCCACAAATGAATCACCCTGTATATCTTATATATTTATTAAAATAATTATTTTGATTTTAACAATTAAGTAAAATGTGAAACAATTTAAAATTTATATTTTTTGTATTTGTGATTGAGAAATTAATTTTGTTTTTATTTCTGAAAATCCAGTTTAAATTAATAATTTCATATAAAGGCTTATTTATTTTTAACATTTTAAATCAGATTGCAACAAAGTTGTCTTTTATCTGCTCAAGCAATAGAAAGATTAGTTCAACATAATCATGGATTAAGGTATAGTATTATTGTTTTTACAGAAACTTTTCTATTATTATTGATATTGGTATTTTTAAATTTAAATAATGTTTTACCGATGATGATAATAGATAGTAGATTTAATGTTGTTCTATACTATAGTTTCATCACAAAATTATTTCTTGCTGTGCAGAAACTAAACACTGTGATTGATAATTTTGCTATGCAAACAAATCTTTATTAGCAAAGAGGAAAAATTTTGTTACATAGATAATGTACAGTTACATATTTTAAGTAACATTCAATACACCTACATTAATTACTTTATAACATATTCTTGGACTTTTTCAACAATTTTTTTATCACAATTAATCCAATAAATTTATCGAAAGGAAGTGTATAGGTTTTATAATTCTGTCTCAAATAACTTATTTTGGTTGTCTGAATTATTTATATTATTTCTTGCAACAACACTACATTACAAATGTAAAGTTATGAAAGCTTATACATTACTTCATCAGTATTAAAGGCAATTATATAAATTGTAGAGATAATTTTTTTTAAGATTATTTAGAATGATTCTAAAATTTTGAGGTGCACTGCACTGGAACATCTATGGTATACTTTATGTTTCACGTATATCCGAAAGTCCTTCACAATCCTGTAGCAGGTGAGACACTGAAAAGTCTTTTGAACCACACCAACAATACTGTGTACCTGAAAACCAATAAATAAATAGATTTTCTGTTAAGTTGTATGAATGATGGTAAGATTTTATTAAATTTAGTTTGCCATAGTTGGGTAGACTTTAATTTTCTACTTCACTTAATTATTTTTTGATGCAGAAAAGATATATTATCATTACTCTTGAATTTTAATTGGTAGTAGAATTTATTATTCATTTTAAAAAGAAAGGAAAAACCAAATACAATTGGTTTCATGATGGATGGCATAACCAATATGTTCTTTCTAATTGAAGTAATCTTCAAAGAAAATAAACATAAAATTGCTCCAATCTGTATAAATAGTCAATCCTAGACTGGGCTTGCATAATAATTGGATTTATCAACAACTTGTATAATTTATTACGTAAGTGTGGATTTGATATTTTTAAAGTCGAACATAAATATAGCAGGTTATCAATTGCTATCTTCACCTGATTATTTATCAATAATTTTGAAACATGTTATTT
The DNA here is from genome assembly GCF_000671375.1 of Centruroides sculpturatus. Taxonomy (NCBI): domain Eukaryota; kingdom Metazoa; phylum Arthropoda; class Arachnida; order Scorpiones; family Buthidae; genus Centruroides; species Centruroides sculpturatus. The sequence continues at coordinate 292,263 of NW_019384873.1, forward strand.
AAAACTAATATTCCAGTCAAAGGTCACTCCACCCCTAAGGTCTCCATATCTGGTCTTGTCTTTCATTTATCTAACTCCATTCTAGAGATTAAGGAAAGACAGGTGGACGACAGTGGGAATTTATAGATCTACAATTTTTTCAAATTGCAGCCCAATGAAAGTACATTTCAAAATTTACTTAAATTAGATACTGAAAATGTCTACCTTCTTGGTGTATACAGCAATTTATTCTTCTAGGAAAGGCATTTAATACATTTCATAATTTAAATCTATTAATTTTATGAGAACTTTCCTGAGTTCTGATTATGTTTTTTTGTAGAAAGATGCTGAAAGTAAACCATTTCTTTAATTTAATTGGTCTTCATGAAGACGGGCATAAAGATTTACAGTCTGTGAGTAATTTTGGTGAAATGCACCTAAATCCATTGACATATCAAATGCTTCTCCATTTGAATAATCCATTTTAATGAAATAGAGAAAACAAGTAAATACACAAAAATGAAAAAGATCATTCCAAAAAAAGACACTCCTTCATGCCTTTGAAAAAGTAGCAAAGAATTCAATTTATTCAAAGCCTGCTTGTTCAATTATCTGATACAATAAGATAAAGAATGAAAATGGATAAACTTAGTTTCCAACATAGAAACTTTCATAAAAGAAGAAATTAGATTTTTAGAAGAAATTGGTCAATAACTTGAAAACCATTAGGTTTAAGAAAGTGTGACATATAAAAGGTGTGTATTTATTTTGTTACACAATATCCATATAATGGGTCAAAAGCACCTCTTAAAATGTAAAATTACTCTATTTTGTTTTGTATTTCAAAACTATTGATTTTCAAGGTCATGCAAGGTCACCAAAATTATCCCTCATATTGATTATACCCATGTTCCTATCTCTAATGATTTCCAAGAAAAACTACTGAATGCCACAACTGAATCACCCTGTATATCTTATATATTTATTAAAATAATTATTTTGATTTTAACAATTAAGTAAAATGTGAAACAATTTAAAATTTATATTTTTTGTATTTGTGATTGAGAAATTAATTTTGTTTTTATTTCTGAAAATCCAGTTTAAATTAATAATTTCATATAAAGGCTTATTTATTTTTAACATTTTAAATCAGATTGCAACAAAGTTGTCTTTTATCTGCTCAAGCAATAGAAAGATTAGTTCAACATAATCATGGATTAAGGTATAGTATTATTGTTTTTACAGAAACTTTTCTATTATTATTGATATTGGTATTTTTAAATTTAAATAATGTTTTACCGATGATGATAATAGATAGTAGATTTAATGTTGTTCTATACTATAGTTTCATCACAAAATTATTTCTTGCTGTGCAGAAACTAAACACTGTGATTGATAATTTTGCTATGCAAACAAATCTTTATTAGCAAAGAGGAAAAATTTTGTTACATAGATAATGTACAGTTACATATTTTAAGTAACATTCAATACACCTACATTAATTACTTTATAACATATTCTTGGACTTTTTCAACAATTTTTTTATCACAATTAATCCAATAAATTTATCGAAAGGAAGTGTATAGGTTTTATAATTCTGTCTCAAATAACTTATTTTGGTTGTCTGAATTATTTATATTATTTCTTGCAACAACACTACATTACAAATGTAAAGTTATGAAAGCTTATACATTACTTCATCAGTATTAAAGGCAATTATATAAATTGTAGAGATAATTTTTTTTAAGATTATTTAGAATGATTCTAAAATTTTGAGGTGCACTGCACTGGAACATCTATGGTATACTTTATGTTTCACGTATATCCGAAAGTCCTTCACAATCCTGTAGCAGGTGAGACACTGAAAAGTCTTTTGAACCACACCAACAATACTGTGTACCTGAAAACCAATAAATAAATAGATTTTCTGTTAAGTTGTATGAATGATGGTAAGATTTTATTAAATTTAGTTTGCCATAGTTGGGTAGACTTTAATTTTCTACTTCACTTAATTATTTTTTGATGCAGAAAAGATATATTATCATTACTCTTGAATTTTAATTGGTAGTAGAATTTATTATTCATTTTAAAAAGAAAGGAAAAACCAAATACAATTGGTTTCATGATGGATGGCATAACCAATATGTTCTTTCTAATTGAAGTAATCTTCAAAGAAAATAAACATAAAATTGCTCCAATCTGTATAAATAGTCAATCCTAGACTGGGCTTGCATAATAATTGGATTTATCAACAACTTGTATAATTTATTACGTAAGTGTGGATTCGATATTTTTAAAGTCGAACATAAATATAGCAGGTTATCAATTGCTATCTTCACCTGATTATTTATCAATAATTTTGAAACATGTTATTTAAAACTAATATTCCAGTCAAAGGTCACTCCTAAATAGTTAATTTTTTAAAATTTTTGGAGAGGTGTATTGTCAAGCTAAATTTTAGATTTTTTTTGTGATACTTTACTATTATTGTGGAAAATAACTATCTTTGTTTTGTTAGGATTTATTGTTAGGTGAAATAATTTGAGATATGAATTTAACTGATTAACTTTTTTCTGCAAGGAAACTTTGGTTGGTGTCACAATAGTTAAATCGTCCACAAATAGAATATAATGAATATTACTGTTAAGTTGATCAATTCAAATTAAATAATAATTAAATAAATATGGCAAGGGTGGATCACCTCGAAGGAAGGGGATAAGTTATTTCCTTGTATAATTTTTATATTATATTCCGAGAATAATTTTGATACTAATGAAGAAAATTTTTCTCCTGCTCCCCTAGCTCTTAAGTTGTACACTAGTAAAGCTTTTTGAAGGTTTTTAGAATGTCACTATACTATCAAAGGCTTTCTGAATGTTTATGAAAGCTGTGTATAATTTTCTATGCTTTGTAGTTAGATGTAATTGTATTAACAACAATAGTGAAGTTGAGGCCAAAGTTTTAAACGCGAAAATGTGTACATCGGACGTTCAGGTTTTTGTGTTTAAAACTTCGGCCTCAACCTTGCTAGTAACAAAAAAGTTGCTGATTTTGTACTTCTACTTCTTGTATATGTATATTGAAATTTTGATTCTATGCTCATTGTCCATTGCTGAAATTTTTTTTGTCATTATTACCATAAAGCATTTTCTGAGTTGAAAGAAGAGCTACTAGTCTGTAATTATTAGGGGATAATTTATTTCCCCTTTTGAATAACATAACAAGCCAGACTGAGTTCCATGAAATTGGGTATGAGGTTGCATCATACATTGAATTAAATAAATCTAGTACAGTAGAGCATCGTTTATCCAAATCAATTTATGGGGTTGNTTTTACTGTTATTGTTTTGTTAGGATTTATTGTTAGGTGAAATAATTTGAGATATGAATTTAACTGATTAACTTTTTTCTGCAAGGAAACTTTGGTTGGTGTCACAATAGTTAAATCGTCCACAAATAGAATATAATGAATATTACTGTTAAGTTGATCAATTCAAATTAAATAATAATTAAATAAATATGGCAAGGGTGGATCACCTCGAAGGAAGGGGATAAGTTATTTCCTTGTATAATTTTTATATTATATTCCGAGAATAATTTTGATACTAATGAAGAAAATTTTTCTCCTGCTCCCCTAGCTCTTAAGTTGTACACTAGTAAAGCTTTTTGAAGGTTTTTAGAATGTCACTATACTATCAAAGGCTTTCTGAATGTTTATGAAAGCTGTGTATAATTTTCTATGCTTTGTAGTTAGATGTAATTGTATTAACAACAATAGTGAAGTTGAGGCCAAAGTTTTAAACGCGAAAATGTGTACATCGGACGTTCAGGTTTTTGTGTTTAAAACTTCGGCCTCAACCTTGCTAGTAACAAAAAAGTTGCTGATTTTGTACTTCTACTTCTTGTATATGTATATTGAAATTTTGATTCTATGCTCATTGTCCATTGCTGAAATTTTTTTGTCATTATTACCATAAAGCATTTTCTGAGTTGAAAGAAGAGCTACTAGTCTGTAATTATTAGGGGATAATTTATTTCCCCTTTTGAATAACATAACAAGCCAGACTGAGTTCCATGAAATTGGGTATGAGGTTGCATCATACATTGAATTAAATAAATCTAGTACAGTAGAGCATCGTTTATCCAAATCAATTTATGGGGTTGTTCGGATAACTTATTTTTCGGATAAATGATTATGTACGAAAAAATATATTAACCTATCCCATGTTGAAATTTTTCTCTGTTGCATGTCTCTTTGCATTGAATTTTCATCAATGTTAAGCCTAACGTAAATTTTTAAAAATAATAATCATGACTATTGTATCGTTAAAAATTATTTCTTTATTTTGTACAAGCGAAATAAATATATTGAAAAATATAAACAAAAAAATTATATTTCGGAAGTTAATCTAGTATCAAAAATGTTCAATTCAGCACGATACAGTCCGACTGGAACGCTTTTGGTTAACCGATGTTTTGGTTTATCAGCTTTCGGATAAACAATGCTCTACTGTAGCTCCTTTCTTGCAAATAAGGAAGTAGTTTAAGAAATTTGGTTGGAATATTATCTCTACCAGGCGATGATTTGATTCGTGTCTTGTAGCTCTTCTAATGTGATTTAAAATCACATTAGAAGAGCTACAAGACACAAATCAAATCATCGCCTGGTAGAGATAATATTCCAACCAAATTTCTTAAACTACTTCCTTATGTTGTTGATCGAATGAGTCCAAATGGTTGTTATGGGTAGCAGCATTAATTAAGAATGGTTGGATAGGTGTAATTATGGGAAAATGCTGATATTAACTTTGACACAAGGAAAAACTTCTAACTGAAGAACTATTGCCAAAATTATTTTAAAATGAAATTTACATATTGTTGTCCAGAATAATTTACTGTTCCTACACTCATTGATCAAAGTAGATTTCAGATTTCTGAAATGTCTTTTCTTTTTGGCTTTAAGCAGTACTATAAGTTTGTTTAACTTTCATATAATTCATAAAATAGTATCATTTGAGTCCTTTCTGAATAATTTTAGGTTTTGCTGTTTTAATAATTTCATCTTGTAGCAAACAAAATCAAACCAGGTTTCTAGAACTTATGAGAAATTTATGCTTCATTCTTTATTTGTATATATTCATTCATTAATTATCCCATGACTATATAAATTTCACCACAGAACCATTTATTTCAGGAAGGTGATTAAATTGGTTCTCTATTTTGCTGAAATATCTTAAAAATCAGTTTCTCTTTTGGTAACTATTATTAAGGTTATTTATCTTTTTTTGAGTATACATAAGGAATTTTGCTATCAAAGAAAAATGATCAGAGGCATCATAAGTTGTTATAGTAAATTCCATACACAAATCCAACAGGAACTCAGTGCATATTGTAAAGTTGATTGTCCTACTGAATACACCTGCATAATGCAATGGGAAATCTACAGTCATGTACTTATTAAATGGCCATATAAACATTTCATGATCTATTGTTGAGTTTATTAAATTTTGGCCTAGTCTGTTGGTGTGTATGTCTTTTGAGTATCAAATATTTTGTATTAGTTTGTTGTTTGGACCATTACAATAAGAATAACTCTTGTATAGCTGAAATGAATGAAAGTCCTCCAATAAAAGGGCCTACAGTGTGATAGGCTGCCATGACTATATTGATTTAAAAACTCCTTTTAGTATATATAAATAATCTGGAGGATTATAAGCAACCAACAAAATAATGAGTTTCCTTAGATTCTCAAATTCTGTGTTAATCACTAAAATTAAAAGCATTATAAAGTTATTCGATTTGTTAATTTGAAAAATTTTGTATAAATTCTTTTTTATTAGGATACATATGCCTCCTTTTGGTTGACCTGGGCCTGTTGACTTCCAGGCCAGAATGCTTTCTATTAAATAGTCTTTAAATCAAATCAGACATATTTAAATGTTTGATTTTTAAAACAATTCCAAGATTATTCATGTTTCATTAAAGCAACAATATCTGTTTTAAGATTAAATTGGAAGGAATTATACAATATTTTGTTTTTTTAGACTCTGGCAATTCCAGTTTAGTACTGAGAGCATTTGATTTTTTTGTAGTTACTATTCTTGAGAAAGCATTCTGTGGTTGATTGTTTATCAGCTTGAATGCTTTGGTAGGAGGTAGGGTATCTTCACATTAACCAACTGCTTTGTCCTGACCTATCAGCATAAAATCATTATGTAGTTTAATTCGTTGATTTTGTTTTTTCATTTTGTTGTTTTTTCTTAATAAAGGCAGTAAAAAATTGATCCCGAACTTGATTACTTTTAAATGTAAGTCTTATGATTGAGTTGGTTGTCTTGGTTAATTGAACTATATCCAGATTGTCCTCCATTGACTCTAGGCCCAGAGTTTGCATCATAAAATTTTGAATTTCTAATTTAGAAATATTTTTTGAAGGGGAGTAGTCATATAAAATTAAATTATTTTGATGAAAACTATTAATAAGAGAGTCCATTTTAAATTGCATGAATTCCTTTTCCATTTTTTGAAATTGTTCATTAGATTCTCAAATACATTCATGTATCAAGTCAAGGTCGTCTTTTATAGAAAGTGTGAGATTGGGGGGTTCCAGGTTTACCCTCGCTCACTACAGGATTAATAAAGAATGATATTGGGAAAAGATTGTTAAAATCCTTCCTCTTGTCAAGGTCCTGACACCAGTTAAACTAATTCTCATCCTAACTTGCAGTTGAATTAAATCAATTTCCAAGTGGTCCAAAATACTTTCAAGAATGACCAGAACTTAGGAGGGTATACTTAGCAGGTTTCCATGGGAAAGACAATCGAGTTTGGCACTTAGACAGATTTGATTATAATGAGAATTATTTATTTAAACATTAAATAACGATAAACTTAAATGAACTAATCAAAGAAATAACTATACAAAAATAAATGGAGAGGTTCTACAATCTAACCTCTAAACTATTAAATAACTTGATATTTTTTGATTAGAGAGAGTTTACAATAATTATCAATTTGTTACCTGTTTACATACATTCAAGATGATGAAGGTGTTGAGAACATTAACAACATTTAGAGATGGAGAGTAGGGATTTTGTTAAATCGACGATTCGGCACTTGGCAAGGGCGTCAAATAAGAGCAAGAATTATGGCTAATGCATGACTTAAGCATGTGTCTAAAGGGTAACTAAAGCATGATGAAAACCCTGTTTGAAGCTGACTCTTCACCTTATATACTCATTGGTCCACCAATGGTATAGTTTGAATATCATGCCATATTTCTGACTTGAGGAGGAAGTCAGGCATTTTTTGGCCAATAGTCAAGTGAGGCATCAAACTCAACTATCAGTTTTTGAAAGAACTACATTGCTTCTCTCTATGATTCAGAGGAAGTACTTCCTTTAACAAAGATAGATAATTTTTCTATCATCTTGATTTAAAATTACACTTAAAAATATTAACTTTATTTAAAACATTAAAATATCCCTTTTTAACTCCAGGTTCTCACAAATGAATTTGGTTAAACAGTCTAGAAGTGTTAATTAAATCTTTAATTGAAGTGTTTGTCGGTTCACTCGAATTTGTTAATGAAGTAGAACATAAAAGTTTTTGCTCACCTGATAGTTTTTGTGGGCTCTGTAGATCTTTTTCTCTTCAAGAGTTAGTAGCAGCTGTAGATGATCCTTGTGAGTCATTATCTGTAGGCAAATTGAAATTTGTTATTAGTTTGGTATTGGCTGGGTTGGTCCTTTCTGTTACATGATTTAGTTTAACTTGTTGGTCTTCCACATTTTACTGGTAAATGTTGCATAGGACTATAATTGACAGAGTGATACCTAATCTATGAAATAATTAATATTAAAGTAATACTTTTGCCTTTATTAATTTAAGTGGGTTTGTAAATCAATGGCTTACTGATTTTCTTCTTATCATTTAAGCTCAATGTGAAAAGCACTAACCACAATAGTTGTGACACACCCCTCTCATAGCAAAATTATTTTACTACATCAAAAATATTTTAATGATAATCAAATAAAGTAATCTTAAACAGCTTATGTAGAGCTTTGTTATTTTTCAAAACAATATGGTTTATCCAAGTGGAATAATTTACTCATGATATTGCTAGTGGTAAAAACTGTTTATAAACTTTTTTAAATAAGTCTAATGCTTACAGTGTGTATAATTCTAGAAATAATACAAATAATTAAGATACTGATAATCTTCACCATCTTGTTCATATCTTGTGATTTTTTAATACGCATTATCCAAAATTGTTCATATTGGAAGTCCATATCAACAAAATGTATTGCATAATACTTTTTACTTATCTTTCCTGCTATGATGAATTTTCTTCTCCATGAATATTACTATTTTCAGTGTAATTTGTTTAAATCTTATTAGCACATCAAAGCTACATTTTAAAGTGTAGCTATTTTAGTTCAGTCAAAATTACAGTAGGATTAATATTAATACTTATCCGCTATAAGTTATAATAATTAGTTTTTTTCTATTTAATATTTTCTGTACATTATTTTTGGAATCTGATACTGTTGTATTAAGTTAAAGGGATAGTTTGAAGCAAAACAAAGACCTCTGAAATACATTTCATGTTTGTATGTATAACTATTTCTATACTGTTAAAGATTTAATTTTGTTTATTAATTAACTTAATACATTTAATTATTTGAAAAAGTAAATCATAGCAATAAGATATGTACAAGATGAAGATTGTTAATATCTTGTTTTCTATTTTATCACTATTTTATAAAGCAAAAGTTATTTTTGTTTCTCTTAATCAATTTTCATATTCTCTCAACAACATTTTTTGTTTTTTTTATATATATTTCTTGTTTACAACTGCTTTTATTGCATATTGTTTGTGATGATTTTTGTGTCATATATTGACAGATATAGTTGTCATTTTAGAAGAATTTATAAAGAAATAGTTATGTTAAAGTTTATGCTTATGAAGACTGCTCTCTCTCTCTCTCTTTTCCAGAAAAAACAAGAGTATTAATCTTCTTATAGATATATATTAAATGGTTTATTAAATATCAGTTTAATTATTTTATACTTTTAATAATATTTTTTTTATATTACTAAGACAGTCAAATTTATAGTTTTTATCATAATATCAGATTTGATAAAACAAACATCTTTTTAAAAAATTTAACAGTTTATCAACTGGCTTAACAAATGAAGATATTTTAAATATAGAATGCACTCAACAAACCTTAGAAAACCAAAAAATTTTAGATGCTTGTCGCCGTTCTTCTGTTTATATAAGAGAGATTGGTTTTCAAGGAGATTATAGAATTATTGGCAGAAAGGTAATAATTATTTAAAATGTTAAAGTGAATAAAAAAAAAAATTTCAAATACTTATGAGTAATTTAATTTTAAAATCTTTTTAGGAAATTGATAATCTTTTACGTGTAAGCCACGAGTTAGCTCTTGTTCCTCTGTGTTTGCCTCGTTTATTTTTCCAAACTCTTCAATCTACTAGTATCAAAGTAAGTTTATCAGATTAAAGTTAAATAAATTTACATATAATTTTTATTCTGATAATTTTGGATCTTTGGATAAGTTTAAACTGATATAAATAAATTACTTTTTAGCTAGCCATATCTCCTCAACCTAAAGTAGCTGGAGATCCAATTTATATTTTAAATACTGCACATTTGGCAATTAAAGTGGAAGGAGTAGTTCAGCATGGAACACAACCGGGACTTTATCGCAAGGTTTCAAAAGTTACTCTGTTTGTTTCTTCTGTCCTTCAGTCGAGATCAATAGCAACTTCAGATATTAAAGTAAGTTTATATGTTATTAAAATATAAATTGAATATTGACAACAGTCTAATTTTTAAAGAATAATTTAATTTCTTCTAATGCTCTAAATGTTCTTCAATATACTAAACATTTTACCTTCAGAAGGTTCTTTTCTGTTTTTGTGAATGAAGTGCTTTGAATTATTGTAAAATTTAAACTGTTTTGTTCTTTTATCCAATCCAAAAAATTCAGAGTTTGAAGTTTTGAAGCAAACCTCAAACTTGGTGCTACCATTAAGTTTGTCAGTAATTGCTAAAGAATTGCATATTCCATACTCTATAATATATATTTATTAATATGTTTGGAAACAGTAAATAACCTATCTGAGTAATGAAAAAATGATAAGAACAACTGGTTACATCTAGGTATTGTAAATTTGCATTACTGATACAAAGTATTAAACTAAGAAGATAAGCTATACATTGAAGTATTCATAAAATATTACTTTGAAGTGATAAACTATATAAATATGTCTGCTTAAATACTTTTTCCTACATGCAGTTGTGCATTGATTCTCCATTAACACTTCCACAATTTTAGTAAACAAAACTGGCCTTTGAAAAACAATTGTGTATTGTAATAGATAAAATATCATTTTATACCATCACACAGTTGTGCATTGCATCCAAGACAGTCCATTTCTTTGTCCTTCAAGAGAACATTATTTGGAATCTCTTGTACCAAAAAATGTACAAGCTGTTGTCTGTAACTTTTTAAAAATGCTATTATGTATTGATCCAGAGACTATAAGATGCTTATTGGGTCTGGTGGGAGGAAGAACATTCTATTTAGCAAATTCAAGCCAATATTATGAGAAGAAACACTATTTAATTGAAAGCAAAATGTTCCTGTTTTGAGCTGCCGTTTTTCATTGCAGCATTTCAGTAATTCATAAAAAAATTTATTCTGTCATTCATGAATTTACATTATTCATATTATACAGGGTCTGAAAATTATCTGTTTAACTTTATCCTTTAATAAAATTTATGATTGCACATGGATTATTGAACAAGAATTTTTAGCTGTAGTTTCCAAAGTTTTTTCATTAAAGCAACAATGTTACAAACATTTGATATGTGCACTATTAATGAGTCACAAAATATCTGGTCACTACTCCATGTATGCTGCAACATTTCTTAATCAATTCAATACCAGCTGTGATTTGTGCTTTTAAATTGTCTGCATATTGTCATAAGATCTTTGACAAATCCCCAAAGAAAGAAATCAGAAGGTTTGATGTTGGGAGATCTAGCTAGCCAATGAATTACACCTCCACAACCAAAATAAAAATCTTTATACAGAAAAACTTAATAAGTTTCTCTGTAATATGACACATGCGAATTTTTAGATTTGGTTGAATGTCTACTATTAAAGACAGAAGTTGTACAGATAATTTTTGAACACCTGTACATTTATACATCATAAATAGGCTTCATTTATTTGCAAGGCAATTGACAAACACCTCAAATTGTAACAAGTATAAACAACCGAAGCGTACTCAGCAGAAAATAATAACTAAATCAACACCTGATCACTCACTGAGAGATTTATTATTAAAACAAACGTTTTCAATCCAATCAATAGATCATCCTCAGGTTAATTGGAACACTTCAAAAATAGAACAACAAGTTCAAAATACAAAATATAAATATTAATAACTGATAACATATATGCTATTGCTGTGTTTCCCCGAAAATAAGACATCCTCTGAAAATACGACTTAGCAGAGGTTTTGCTGAATTGCGAAATATAAGGCATCCCCCGAAAGTAAGACCTAGGAAAGTTTTTTTTTAGTCGTAACGGTCATCGACAAATGATTGAAAGTGGCCGTTGGCTTTTTGAAAGTACAGCCACTGATTAGTCAGCAGACAATCACAAGACTGCGGCTTGGGAATCACAGATTTGCATAACGTTACGGCTGGTGATTGCTAATTGGTCAGCCAGAAATCACGCCACATTACATTTGCATAATGCTATGGTTCAGTAAGCACTAATTGGTCGTCGAGCCCGATGTCAATGCTATGAAAAGGTTAAGTTGAAGCGAGAGTGGGAAGTCCACTCTAGCACAGAAACTTTGTAATTTCACTTCGGTTCGTGACTTCGGTTTTATTTAAGTTCAGTTCCACACGACCGGATATATGTCACTCTTGTCTAAGTTAGACTTGGGAATTTTTTTGTTCAACAATAAATATGAATTCTTCTTCATGGAAAAATAAGACATCATTTGAAAATTAGACGTAGCACATCTTTGAGAGCAAAAATTAATATAAGACACTGTCTTATTTTCGGGGAAACACGGTAATAGCCAACTAATGTTTGTAAATAATAAAATTAATACAAATGCTGCTAATATTAAAAATAAAATATAATAGTCAAATATAACAAACAAAGTGTTAATACTAAATATTAATATTGCTTACAACTATACAGAGTTTTTACTACAAATATTATTAAAGTTCCTGCTCTTATTTTAAGTTTTTAATTGCAAACTTCCAGGCTTTTGCAAACAAATTGCAAACTGAATTGAAAACGTTTGTTTTAATAATAAATCTCTCAGTGAGTGATCAGGTATTGATTTAGTTATTGTAACAAGTTTCATCCATTTTGGATCATGAATTTTGCTATAAGCAGTGGAAATAATTTTTGCTTCTGTTACCTTCCCTTATTTTGTTTTCTGCCATAGCATGATTTTCCTTGTATTTACAACAGTTCTGTCTCATCTGCATTAAAAATATTGTTTTCAGTATATGCCTCAAAGGTTGATCTCATCATCTCCAACCATTCTTGTGCTGCCTGAATGTTTACCAAACCTGATTTTCCAACAATGGAGCAAAAGTAAATGGAAAACTGTTCTTTGAATTGCTGTAACTGACTGAGTACTTGAAATTTGATATCCTTTTTTCTCTTAGCAGTGATCCACTTATTAGCATGTTATTACTTCTATTATAGAGCCACTCTTGCTAAAATTCTTCTTCCTCACTATGAACTGTTGTTTACTTTTAGCCAGATTTTGCAGTTTTCATTTTGTCACTGTTTTTAACCATGTGGATAATGTTGAGGCTGACATTTCAAATTATTTTGCTTCTCTTCTTCTCAGATGGCAGCAAGTTTTGTTGAAATTGAACGTTTATTTTGCTTTCTTTTTGCTGTCATATTTACAATTTGCATTTCTATAAGAGTGAAGTATATAATATTAAAGTATATTTGCTTCTTTTTTTAATGGTGTATAGTGGTTGGCATCTTCAGTAACCAAATGGTAAAATAATACAGTGTTTTGTAAGAATATAATGGATTATATACTTGATCTGATGAATACAATTACATTTCAAGTAACTAATGTTTGAATTGAAACCAACTGAATAACCAATAGTGATTGCTACATTTAAACTTCAGTTGTATTTGAATAGAGAGGTTGAGGCGCACGTTTTAAACGTGTAAACGTGTACGTGTGACGTTCGGCGCCGCTTTCCCGTAAGCCTAAAAGTTTGACGATGGTGTTTGAAATGTCGAGCGTGATTCCACCGACTATCCAAACACCATTGTCAAACTTTTAGGCTTACGGGAAAGCGGCGCCGAACGTACACGTACACGTTTACATGTTTAAAACGTGCGCCTCAACCTCTCTACTATCACATGTTAAAAAGATTAATTTTAAAACATAATTAAATTATTTACACATAGGTTCAATAACTAGCAAGCAGGAAGTATCTGTCAAAAAAAAAAATTGGAGGTTAAACTATGTTCAAGTAAAAGTACAACAATTTTGACTTATAAACTCAAATTAACATGTAAATCCGTATACCAGACTAACTGGGAATGCAAATGGCTTTGACTTATCATAGTTCAATGTAAATATATTTATACAGTGGAATTTATTATGTATTAAAACTACAGCTTCTTGACACTTAAAAATTTAATCCAAAAGAAAAAGTTGCCTTGTTTTATAGTAAAATATAACAAGATAGATAAAAACATGTAGTAAAATATGAGACTAAAATTTCTAGTTTTGCATAATTTTTTTAAAATGTTCATGCATTTAATTTATTTCAAGTTTGAACAATAGAACAGACAGTGTAAATATTGTATTTAGACACTCTTCATAAACTTGTATAACACTCAAGACAAGAAAACAACTGAAATAAATTCCAGCCGAAATGTTTAACACAATTGACTAATGTTTTCTGCCACGTTAATAGGGCAACTTTGGGTCAGATGACAAACCCATAGAGTTTGATGTTTGACATTAGAATGTTTAGGTGTTATGAATTTTATCAGTTTATGTTATTTGATTTGAGGCCAAAAATGTTTATCAGTTGCATTAAATATTTATTTCTGCTGGAATTTATTATAGTTGTCTTCTGGTATTATAATAAATACTTGTATGTTAGTATTAATAATACAAAACTATGTTAATTCTATTAATTTATAATTGCAATCTTATCCAATACAACAGTGTTTCCCAAAGTGTGGTATATGTACCCCCAGGGGTATGGGAAGAGTTTAGTGGGGTACATGCTGCACCATGCTTTGGCTGCGCCTGGTGCAACAAGCAGTTTACTTCTTTTTGATTACAAACATAGAAAAATAATAAAAAAAAAACTTCATTACCTGTTAGTTGTTTTGCCGGGCACTGTAATTCTGTGCATTCCTCCACCCTATGGCCCAGACAAGTGTCACACAAAAACCTCCAGTATCTACACATTGAACTGTTACAGCACGCACATGTGTATTTTTAGCTTTTGTGCGATTTTTCTAATAAGAAAAGTTTGTTATGTGTTTTAGTATTAATAAAAAGCTAAAAATGCCGAATAAAGCAATTTTTCTGTAGATAGTTACTACAACTAACAATTCTTAGCAGAGAGTTACTTCGATAGTGCTTCTAGAAACACGAAAATGAGACCTAAAGTCCATATCACTGTATCTAGGAACAATATTATATAAACGATAATTTGGTACCTATATCTAGGACAAATTATGATGAACTGTCATCTCAACATAAAATTTATTAGGATCAATGAGAAGGATAAAATTGTTTATTTATAATATAACTTTTGTTTATTATTATTTTGTTTATGTACTAAAAAAGGAAAAAATAAATATATTTTGATTGTTATTAAAGTATATGCAAATTTTTTTTTTTTGACGACGGGTACTCAGCATTACGAAAATTATAGAAGGGGTACACAGATGTCGAAAGTTTGGGAAACACTGCAATACAATATATACAAATTTACTTTTGATATATAGAAGTTTTAAAGCTCACATTTTTTTTTTAAATTTAAACAATCTTATAATAATTAAATATGTTTTAATATGTTTCACTTATTTAATATCCATGATTAAATATTTAATAAATTTTATTTTTTAAGTTTTATTTGACGACCTTAATAGATATTGAAATAAACTATATAATTATAGTTTACGTAAATTTTAGATGAATAATTTTTGGTTTCACTTGCAGGTGACCCAAGAAACAAATAATTCTATGACACAAACGGTCACACCCCACAACGATTATTTTCAAGCTCAGTTTTTGTTAGCATTTTCTGTACCCGGATTACATTTAGTCACGGTGGAAGCGACGGTTATCGACGAGACGGAAGCACAATGGAAAACCGGTCCAAAAATGACACTTACCATCAAATCCCACGACGATAACAGCAATCAAAAAGCATCTAGAAGCACTTTCGGAACAAGATTTTAGAACAAAATCATTTTATAAGTTTTGTATGTTTATACATGTACATAAATAAAATAAATATACAATACAATACATATTTTGGATTTTTCAACAAATTACTCTGTATTATGTATATCCTAATATGTTTAATGTTTTATTAATGATAATATTGAATAAAATCTTTGAAATTTTTTAAATGTCTAAAATTTAAAAAATTAAATCTCTAAGATTTAAAAAATTTCAAAGATTTTTAATATCATTAATAAAAACTTATAATACAGTAGAATATAATACAGAACTAGAACTACTGTATTATAGAAAACTATAATACAGTATAATTCCGATTATCCGAATTAGTTCATTCTGCATGTGATTCAGATAAGTAGAATAACACATAAAGAATGAAATTACAGGATTGCACACTGATACACATAGTATATTTATTCATCAATGTACGAGTAGCATCTTGCCGATCATTTGGATCTGCCGCAACAAATTGGTGTTACCGATCATGCAGTTGCACAAGTAAGAGAATTGAGCATGACGTCAGTGGGAGAGTGACAGAGGAGGACAAGTGGTGGTTCGAATAATTGGACGTTAGGTTAATTGGAGTTCTGCCATAGATAGACTAGATATCGAATGTTTTAGAATTCTCGTTTTCTTAATCTGAAGTAAGAGTGCGAATGATTACAGAGAGTCATCACTTAACGTCACTCCTTTACAACCTCGTCGAAGAAAGATAGATTTGTAGTCATTTACAATTATTGTCGTCGAATTTTCATTTTAAATAGCAAAATTGATTCTACCAGATGGAAAATAAGGTTGCAAGATTGGTCGAGATGGAAAGTTGCAAGATGATCCAGTAATAATAATAATAGACTAATAATAATAATAACCTAATTAAATCTTGTTTCTTTATGGTATTTACATTCTTCATTTAACTTTAAGGCAACATTAAACCAATTTTACTGTAAAGAAATTGATTTTTTTTTTTTTTTGAAATTCCAAAGATGGAGTATTACAGACTAAAGACCGACTGAAGAGCGTTTAGAGCAAATAAGTATATTTAGCTGCTTTAGCATATAAAACCTACTCCGAGATCCCACTTTGATGTGGCAAGCAGGCTTCATGCCCTCAAGATCCCGCGAGCTACCTTGGCAGCAGCATTACTATCAACGGGGATACCCATACCAAACAAGTCAGAGGATAGGGGCCAGACTAAGGCCAGATCATCCGGGTCGGGGTTGCGTATGGGACTAACACCCTAATCGTGTAAAAACTTTCTCCCGTTAAAAGGCAGAAGGAAAGAAAGGCAGAGGATGAGGCTTCTGATTTAAAGAGTTCACTATTGCCTGGGAAGCAATGTATGTTAACATAAAAAAAATATAGCAAATGGCCATCTTGATTTTATCTGTATAGAATAAATATTGCACATTGATCTACTGCATCTACCCAATCATTTTTTACTTTAGTAGCCTACTTTACTACTCACAGGGGTGGATCTAGGTTTTTTTGGGCCTAGGGCTTATTAACCTTCAATGGGGCCCCATTTTTTTATTAGATTAAGAAATCAATTGATCACAATAAAACAAATAATACTATAAATTACCATTGTTATTATATTATTAATATTAACTATTTTTTACTACGTGTTAAGTGCTCATTGTTAATCAATCAATCAACATTTATTTGCTATGGCTTTCGCCTTTGCAAAGGGGTTACAAAATCGTGTAGCATTAATAATAAAAAGATTGTTATACATGGTTTCAAAAAGAACAACAACACAAACAATAAATGATAATAACAATAAAGCTTAATTAATAATGAATTATGTTAGCATATTTAATAAATAACAGAAAAATTTATAAACTTTAAATAACATATCAGAACTTAAATTGTCGTCATATAAGCAAAACATATCAAAATCGGTTGTCAATAAAGTATCTCTTAAATGCTCGGTAATTTCGCAAGATACAAATAAATGGTTTTTAATACTTTCACAAAGTCTATTACATAATGGACAGTTAGAATGGGCAGATATATTCATTCTGCGCCTATTTAATACAATAGTATAGTCGTTGAGACGTAACTGAATTATTAAAGATTTAATATTATATTTTAAATTTGATAATAAATAATATCGAGGTGTCCATGGAGATACAAAGGAAGTCTCAAGAAACCTACACTTTTGCTCAATATAATGAATGTCTTGGGTCCAATATTTATCCCTTAATGACTGAGACATTTCAGCCAGAAAAAGTTTTTTATCAGAAATTTGAGCATAATAATCAGTAGAGTAACCTAAATCATTCAATAAGCCTTCAACTGACGAGGACCAAGTTTTAAACGAAGAATTTCCATCTATTAATTTCAACTTGTTATAGATCAACTTTCTAGGATCATAGTCTGGTAACTCCAAAATTTTACTCCAATATCTAAAAATGATCATTGTTAAACGTATAGCCATTGGTGGACGACCCAGTTCAAATCTTAAGACAGGTCCAGGCACCGAACGATTAATATGAAATATCGATCTAATAAATCTCAATTGCGTCTTCTCCAATTTATCAACGAAAGATGATCCCCAAATAGGGAACATATAGCCTATACTTGAACGTATCAAGGAATCAAACAATCGGTAATACGACTTAATGGAAGACTGTTTCATTCTTACCATAAGCTTTATTAAATTAGAAAGCTGAAGTTTATATTTCAAAAACAGTTTGTCTAGGTGAAAAGAAAATGAACCCTGTGGAGTAAAATAAATACCCAGATATTTATAGGACGAAACAATCTCCAACTCAGAGTTAGATAAATAGAATTTATCAGCCTTTCCCAGTCTACCTCCTCTCCGAAAAACCATTACTTTAGATTTAATCTCATTAATAAATAGTTTATTAGATTTACAGTAGTCTTGTAGAAGATCAAGTTTTTTCTGAAGACCAATAGGTGAATACGAAAATATTACAATATCATCAGCAAACAAAAGACAATTCAATTCTATCTCCGATGATATGGATATACCCATAGTGTTATGATTACAAAAAAATTCCGGAAGATCGTTAACAAATAAATTAAATAAAATAGGACTAAGTGGTTCACCCTGTGGAAGACCTTTATTAGCAGTTACCGTCTCCGAAAAACAACGATTAACTTCAATTTGATAAGTGGTGTTCGAAAACAATTGTCTTATAAGATTAATAAAAGATGATGATATACCTATCCGAGAAAGCTTCGACCATAAAATATCATGGTCTATTGCATCAAACGCCTTTGACAAATCAATAAATCCAACGTATAGTTTCCTCCGCTTCTTAGTCAAAATTAATTGCAAAATTCCAAGAAATATAAATAAATTATAGCCAACACCTCTATTCACTACAAAAGCACCTTGACCGATAGAAATAGTATGAGACCGCTCAAGCCAGAGTCGCAAACGATTAGCCAATAACGTAGAAAAAATTTTTCTAATTACACTAATTAACGATATCGGACGATAATTCAAAGGATCAAACCGATTACCCTTCTTATATATCATTTTTAAACAAACATTTTTCCAAGTAATAGGAAAAGAGTAATTAGTTTTAAAATTATTAAATAAAGATAGCAAATCATTTAAAATATTAATCGGAAGGAATTTAATCATCTCAGCCTTTACAGCATCTAATCCAGGGGCTTTGTTATTTTTTAGAGATTTTACTACAAATTGTAATTCATCAAATGAAAAATTTTCATCGAGTAATGGATCCGTATTATCATTAGTACAAATAGATAGTACAGCTAAAGATGGCCCAGAAAAAAAAGTTTTCAAATAAACCGACCAATCAGAAATAGAAATGTTATTATACACAACTTTGCCGTTTCTAAATTTATTAACAATTTTCCAAAATTCAGCAGAGTTTTTAATATATGATAATTGAAAATTAATCTTATTCCAAAATAGTTTCTTTTTGGCTTTACAGAGAGATTTAAAAGTTTTTTCCAAATTAGAATAAATAATAAATTGTTGTTTACTTCTTGATCGCCGAAATAAACGTAGAGCACGATTCTTCTCTCTCTTCAATCGTAGGCAATCAATATCAAACCAAGACTTTACAAATTTTCTTGAGCAGTCATATTTGACATACATATTACTTTGAATTACAGACTCAAGAATCGCGTCAACAAAAGACGAATAAAAAGAAAAAGAATCCAGAAAAAATCCGCCTTTAATTTCTGCATATCGCTGAGTGACACTATACAAATACTTGTCCAAACATGAAGATCTCCACACATAACGACATATTTCAGTAGGCAATTCATTGCTGAAAGGAAGAGAATCAAACCTGAACTCAATGGAAATAGGAAGATGATCAGAATCAAATTTATTCAAAACTTTAAAGTCGACCAAGTTATCAACTAATTCAGGATTTGTAGCTATCAAATCAATAACTGATGCACCCAAAGAGGAAATAAATGTAAAATTAGCAGGGAAATCAGTAACGAATCGACCATTCAATAAAATCATACCATAAGATTTGATCAAGTTCAAAAATCCTTTTCCTCTATAGTTAAAAATCTTATCTTTAGATTTTCTAGTATTATAAAAATTTCTATTAGAACCTAAATATAGTGTATCTAATTCGGAAGCAATTCTAGCGTTGGAATCACCGAGAATCAAAATATCATCAACATCTTTAAGATCCAGAATCAGTCTATCAAGATACTCAATCAATGAATCGTATTTATGAATAGATATATAAACCAGAACAATTAAGAGCCCAGGACGATCTCTAAACAGATGTTTATCAAATGTAAGTTTAGCTATAATAAAGTTATCAGAGAGATGACAAATTTCTAACTCACCAAGTTTCCGAGACACCACTAAAAACAAACCTCCAGATGGTCTTCCAGGTCCCTCAAGTTTATGAGCTAACATTTCAATGAAATAGAATTGAGAGTCCAGTGATGAAAGAAGGGTTTTCAACGAAAATATCATCCATGTTTCAGTTATGCCAACAATATGATATGATAATATAAAATCAACAAAACTTTTGTCAGAAAAGTTAGCAAACAATGAACCCTGACTGTTCCATGATAATATCTTTAACATATAGAAACCCTCTGAATAAGGAATAACAGTTGAATTTTTTAATTCTCGTCCATTCGACGATCCGACGATTTCCCTAGTGATAAAAAAGGTTCAATCTTCATCAGCTTATTACTTAATAAATCAAACGTAAAGTTTTCTCCATTAATTGTTAGGCAATCAGCTCTCATAAACGCATCTTTTCCGGTCTTCTTAGCCTCTTGATAAAAAGGAAAAAGATTTTTCCTCCTAATCCTCGATCTCCAGTGCAGATCATCAAAAAACTTTACCTTAGAACATCCTTCCCTTTTCTGAATATTGTGAACATTCCGGTAGATAAGTTTTTTATCGGAGACAGTATCAAGTTTTGCCACCACCAAATTATTTTTTGAAATTATTTTAAGATCTTTCACCAGAATTGAATCACCACTAGGTCTTTTAATAGACGACAAAATGTCGGAAGCCAAAGACACAACTTCAGACGAGTTTCCATCTAATCCAGCAATAACAATATTATTTCTCTGCTGTTCATTTATCGATGAATCTAAGAGATATAAAAAATAGGAGGTCGAAGCAGTATATGAGGTATTTAAGTTAGAAATTTCCTCTACCTTTTTTTCTACATTAAGGAGACGTTGTTCAAAATCTTTATGCAAATTTGCCAGCCATTCAAATTTAGTAGATAAATCTTCAAGTTTAGTCAAGATGGTATCAAATTTTTCCTCTAAAAAAGAAAATAAATTTTGGGGTACATTTGGAGAAGGAGTCAAAGGAGGAAAAAAAGATTCCAGTCGCTGAGATTTCAGAGTCGGTTCACTAGGAGATCTTTGACGTTTTCCAACAGCAGAAATGGACGACTTTGAAAGAGGGGAGGAAGGTGGAGTGCGAGACATCGGTCCAGGGTTAGACTCAATACCTCCAATTATTAATAAAACACGTAATAATAAATATATATCAAAAACTTTAGTAAAACCAAAGTAAAGAATCACACTCTTTGTAGAAACAAACATATCCAAAGCGCTATACTTCGAAAAAAAACAGCTCTCACAAAAACTCACCAACACTGACGAACGTCCCTTGTAGATCCTCATTGTTAATGAAACAGTATTAAAAATTTATGATGATAATTCAATCTTTGTGGGCCCTTGACACTTGGGGGGTCCAGAGTTTAAGCCCTATTAGTCCCTGTGTAGATCCACCCGACTACTCATACTTACAAACTTATTCAATGACTAAGTTTTTAGTTACAAAAAACACTTGTAAACTCATGAAGTATTATTCATCCCACACCCTTTATTTAGCAAATAAAAAAAATCATTTTACAGATTACTGGCTTATGCAAGAAATTGATAGAAAATAATGTTTTAAAACATACAAACAATAATTTATTGTAATGTCGTCACAATGCCGGGCTGCAATTTTTAATAATATTTTTAATTTAATTTAAAATATATTCTCTCCGCCTCAAATTAAATACGTACATCATACTTTTCTTTAAAACATTTTATAGTATTTTGAAACGATAAACTTTCAAAACTTTTGATGATATGAATTGTAATCAAAAGGATTTGCATATTTAATATAAATGTTTGGAAATGGATTAATTTTCAACACTAGGTTTATTTTTAACAAAATTACTGACAGATATTTCTGTTTCATTATACACAATATAGCCTAATACTTAATAACAAAAGGCTTCGTTATGCAACAAACGATGTAACGGTGCATCATTAATTTCGACTTGTATCACTGTGAATAATAATTTATTGTTTTATGACGTAACTGTATTTTATATAATTGTAAAATTCTCAGTCTGAATTGGTAGAACATCAAAGTGGTATCATGTTGGCGTTTCTGTTTCTCGTCTTTTGTATTCCTTTTTTCAATTTTAAACAAGGTATGATATTTTATTGGATAATTTATGTTGTAATTATGATTTTATTGAGACATAACTAGAAGAACATAGAGGATGCAAGGTTCCTACGCACGTGGAAAATCAGGGATTTTCATTAGTGTTTGGAAAAAGTCATGGAAAGTCAGGGAATTTGTTTCCTTGGATGCCTTGTTGATTTTGTTTTGGTGACAGTATGGCTGACCAAGTGTAGCTGTCTGCAGGCACAAAGAAGTATTGTGGTACAGTACAATGCAACTTATGAAAAGTGGTGCAGAATATTTTCAGGATCCAAAATTTCACCCAAACATACACAAAATATACAAGCATACAACAATATGAATTGTTATTTTCAAATCTTAAAATACTTTTATATGTTAAAACTGCTATATTAATTATGCAGTATTATAAATTTGAGAGAAAAATGTTGATAAAAAATTTTTGAAATATTTTAACTTTCTATCGCTTGCAATTTACACTTTTAATTTGAGGGCAAATGTTAATGAAATGGCGGAAAAAATGATAACTTAATTTAATATTAATTCAAATGGTATTATTTATCATTTTTTTATTTTAATAATTTTGATCTCATAAGAAAGCGATTTCTGAAACTTTTTCCCAGTTTATTAATATTTTATAGTTTGGAAAATTTATTAGGGAACAAATTTAAAATTTATACTTTTGTACATAGATTATACAGAATTTTTTAATAATGACTTTTTTCTTTATTTTTTCAAAGACATGAAGTTTTATAGTTATAGGTCAGTGGTTCGTTTTTCCTCCGTACCACTTCAAGAAAGAGCTCAAATTCACGTACTGTACCCCTTATAGCAGAAATTAATATTAAACCATACTAATATTATAAATTCGAAGGTAATTCTGTTCTGTCTGTCTGTCTCACCTTTTCACGTCTAAACCGCTGAACAGGTTTTAATAAAATTTGGCACAGAGATAACTTACATGTTGGAGATGGACATAGGCTACATTTTACTGCGAGAAAATATCTTACTCCCACGAGAAAATTCGATATAATGCGGGCGAAGCTGTTATTAGACAGCTAGTGATAAATAGAATAAGTTTTTTTTTTACAATTATTACTACAAAATAATTATAATTTACAATTATTTTTACAAAATACAATTCTAATAATAATGAAAATAACATACTATTATTTAATTTTAACGTGACAAATGTGCACGATTTTCTTTGCACAACTTTGTAAAATCTGGTTGCCTTTTGGTCAGCTTCAGTCTCGAGTCATCTTCGAGTTGGAGTCGGTGACGATGTTTAGTTTTCGTTTGTCATGGCCGAAAATCCGCTCTCGCAGAGGTATGTTGTGCAAAAATGGTAGTAAATATTTTATTGCAGCTTCGCTGACATGATGATAATGATAATTGTACAATTAACACAAATTGTGTTAATTGGAAACGGCGATGCAATTGTGTTAATTGTACAATTTTTGTTTCTTGCGTAAGAATTTCGTTTAGGTATTATCACAAATGCATTTTTTTGATGAAATTTCGAGAATATTTTTAGTTATAAATAAACGAATTTGTGCATTCGACATCATGTTGTAAATTGCCGAGATGATGGTTCACCCATTATATTTTTGATTGCTTCATCTCATGCATTTAAATCGACCGATTTTAGATTGCCGCGCGTACCCCTTCATGAAATTTCGTACCACTAATTGGGAACCATGGTTATAGGTTAATAACAGGATAAATTATTATTTAATAAAGCATTTTAGTTTTATGTAGAGAAGACATACCATAATTATGTCTTTCTTATTTTAATTTTATTAATTAATCGATTATAAAAAACATATAACTGTTAATTAGAAAAAATAACATGTTAAAAAGTTTGAGAAGCAATGGCGTATGTGCATAGTAAGTCAAGTGATGCTTTATTTTGTTAATGTGCCATACTGTAAGGGATGTGAGGGTCGCGGAATTTGTACAAAGTTAGTCAGGAAAAGTCGTGGAATTTAAAACAAAAATTTGAGTAGGTACCCTGTAAATGCCAGAATGTAGAGAGCTGCTCAACACACAGTAATCTGTTGTTTAGTTCTTTTGTGTTCAATCTGTTTCGCCTGGTCTTTGGTTACCATTTTGCATAGCCGTTTCCAAAGTTGAAATGCTCGTTCCATAAAATCTTCACGAATCTGATTCACTTTTATTTTCTCCGCTGTTATAACAGGGTAACTTGTATACTAGGTATAAGGGACATTGATGCTATTAAATTTTGGCGATTAAGAGTTGAGGGTGGGGAAAATAGAGGGGTTAACACTACGTAAAGTGCGCTATACAATTTTACTTGATTTAGTATAGTGAGAAATAGTATTTGGGATGAAATAGTTTTGTAATAGTGTTTTCGACATGAGAAATTACACTTACTGTACATTGGCTCGACATATTTTGGTAATTTATATAACGGGTGGCCAACCTGCGGCTCTTTGGAGGATTATTTGTGGCACTCGATAAATGTACCCGAGTTCCCTTTTCATTTTTGTGTTATTATATTTTAAAAAATTATTATCGTTCCGTATGTGTTTCAAAATGTCTTTTAAATTACTAACAACAAATATGAAAGACTAAGTGCAACGTTGTAACAAATTTCATTTCCGTCCAAGTTAAGAATGATATGACTCATTGAAAACTGTGCGAACGAACATAAACAGTGGCGTAATCGTCCGTTATCGACCGACTCCAGACCGACTTTGAATTTGTAAACTGTCATTGCAACGGACAGTTGACATTGTGCTCTAAAGGAAACAATTTGTATCACTCTTGCTACGGATATAATTTGTAATCTGGAATTTTTGCGTACCTTTTTAATACGTATTTAATTGCGGCTCGCGAAAAATTTCAATTTTGAAAAATGGCTCGGACTATCAAGGAGCTTGGCCACTCTGGTTATATAATATTCTGCACTATCAAAAGTAGAATATGAATGAAGATTTATTGATGGCCTATTACACCTGTCCTTTGTTTTATAGGCCTAAAACATCACTAACATTCTTTCTCTTAGACTTCATATCATCACTAATCACTATCGGCCCACCAATGGCCAAGCGGTTCCGTTCCCTGAATACTGGGAGTTCGGTCGTGGGTTCGCGCCACGCCAGGACGGACTGGTCACTAGTTTTCTGGGTTTTCTCCACGTCTGTAACGCCTGAATAGTGGTCAGTTACCCTTAAAAAGATCTCCCGAAAAGCATCCTCCAGGCAGATCGCCCAAGGATCGAGTGTTGCGTTGCCGTAACTTAATAAACAAACACTATCACTTTCAATATGTAATAATAATGTCTGAACTCTTGCAATCCTACATTTACCTGTTTTATTTATCATCCTCTAATTACCTTTAAGTTATTATGTGTCTGTAAATATGTCGTCTAAATAATTGGAACTTCCTCTTTTTTCCTCCAACAGCCTATATTTGAAATCCAAGAACTAAATCTACTGACTTCTAATCCTCCTCTCTAAAAGTTTCATTAAGTTTGACCCTACTCGAGACGAAATTTAAAGTTAATAAATTATTAATATTTAAAAAATAGTTTGTCTTTACCTGATTTAATTTTTATGGCTATTGAAATGTATCAGAGGATGAGCTATGATTTTCCTTATTATATTGTCATTAGGGTTTCTTTCCTGGGATTCTCGCCGTTTATTCCCTACGAGAAAAATCCCGGGAAATCTCGCATTTCAATAATAATTTACCATGTCAGGTTTTCTTCCTATTATTTATTATACGAAAAGTTGCATCTTGAAGACTCACCTAAAAGAGAAATTTTGAGGTTTCTTGCTGCATATTATTACCTATGCTTTACAAGTCTCTACTTGTTAGTTCATCTATATATATAAAATTGCTTGTCCTGACTGACTGAATGACTCACTGATTCGTCATCGCCCAGAGCAAACCGCTGGACCTAGAGAGGTAAAATTTGGTACACAGTTAGCGTACGTCATGAAAACGCACACTAAGAAGGGATTTTTCTAAATTTCCCCGCGGGGGGTGAGGGAGAGCATTAAGGCTTAACCGGAAGAACGGCTTCTACTGTACTATTTTAGATGCGATTTTTTGTTTTCAACTACGTTTAGTCTTCATTGAGTACTTAGGTGTATTAAATTGATAACATTTCAGACATTGTTATAAATATTTTTATCTATTTCGATTTTAAAAATGTTCGAACCGTTTTAAATTCGAATTTGTTATTGCATATTGGTTCGATTATAGAACGATTGTAAACGTTCCAGAAAATTGATCAAATTGAAAATAGTTCGTTTGATTCTCGGCAATTCTCTTCAGCGGTAGGTGTTATATAACAATTACTATGGTTATTGAAATATTGAATGTAAATGGGGTTTGCTTGCAAAACCTCCGCGGACGAAGTCGCGGGTAACAGCTAGTGTAATATCTATGTATTGTGTTTGCGCATCATTGAACAGCGGAGACTTGCCGAAAGTAAATATCATTCATCGCACTTTATTTTTTATTTCATCTTTAGAAATAATTAGTATTTTTTGCGTAATCATTAAAACTCCCAATGAAACGCTTTATTTTACTTTCATCTTATAATGTAGGAGAACATAAATTAATTGAGCCTAACCTGTCCGTACGGATGAGATTGGCCCTACATTTTTAGTTACTTACTAGAAAATAAATTAAATTATTCGAATTTATGATGTTCCTGTAGGATCTTTTTTATTCATATAAAATTCTATTTTACTATCTCATCCCGGAATTTCCCGGGATCCCGGGAAAAGAAATTATTTTTCTCGTAATCCCGCTGGAGGCAAATTTCCCGGGAAATGAGAAACTCTAATTGTCATACATATGTAATAAAATAAAACAGAAAAATGCAAATGTATTTACTTATTTTACCATTACGTATGTACTGAACAGATATTTTATACTCAGAACACTATGTACAAAACTTTCATTCACAATATTTAGCAATATAACAGTTTTAAACAGATCTCTATATAAAACCTGGATAAATTAACGTGTCAGGTTGACAATAGCTAGCGTTCGAGTCGCTTTATCCATTACGCAGTTTTGCCATTTTCATAAGTTTTTTTCTATGAGAAAAAGAAACAAGAGAATGCCGAATAAGTGTTTTATGACAGCTGTAAATCTGGCTACTACAAATCCGGTGAGAAGTGGCATATTTTACACCACTTTCCAACCAGTTATATAAGTGGAAACGTATAATTCCTCGAAAAGATTTACGACTCACAAGAATATCGCGGAAGAGAATGGTCAACAAATAACTCATTAATACAGGTCAACTATTAATAGTTCAAAGGTGATCCGTGTTGGATGGGTTGTGGTGGCGCCGCACGTGATTGAAGTTGCTAACCTTATTAACGTCCGAAAGATTTCGTATGACTGGTTTAAATAAAAAAAATCTTGTAAAAATGCTAGAATAATTGCTTTTATGTGATGATAATTTTTTTTAAATTTTGGCAACAGATTGTATAAACTATGCGAGAAGTGTGTTCTCATAAATATTGCGTTTATGAAAAAATTATTGGGCTGCAATTTGAATAAATTGTAAGCCTATAAATTTCCAGTGTCGTCACCTATCTATCTGTCCTTCCTTAATCTCGAGAAAGGAGTTACGTAGATGAAAGTCAAAACTAGATGTGGAAAGCTTAGGGCAGGAGACCCAGATTAACTATACGAGTATACGAACATTCGGTTTAGAACGGAAGTAATGTTACTTTGATTCAAAATTTTTCCCAAACGGGAGTTAGATATAAGACTGTCACGACTTTACTGCTAACAGGAAAAGTATGATGTACTGTACTGTACTGTACTGTACTGTACATGGGCAGAACCACCACAAACAATTAAGAACATTGTGAAGAAAAGTTGCAGCCCGGCATTATGACGATGTCACGATAAATAATCGCTCGTTAGAATTAGTTTGGTTTATTTGGTTACGAAACGCAACACGCGAGTGATCTACCAAGAAGGATGCATCCCGGAAAGACCTTTATGTAAAGTAGAAATCCCAGAAAACTCCACTTGGCTAGTCTGTTGGCCATGCGCGAACGTACGACCGACAAACGTCGATGGTTTTATCCACTCGATTACTGAGTACAGTAATACCTCGACTTACGCGAACCCGGAGTTACGCGATTTTCAAATCTCGTCGATTCGTCTTTTGTTTGAGCGCCACGCAACTCTTGATTACTCCCTCCCACACTATTGTTCAGCTTACATGTTCGGACGTGTCGCGCGGAATCGACACACAACTACAATTTATTTTGTGTTATTTATTTCTGTGTTTGTTATATCTACGGAGACTTGAAAGACTATGTGGTGATTTCTTGTAACCGTTAACGAATCAAAAGACGGGATAAGATTAACGAGAACATTTATTAGCTTACATGCATCCGACTTGGATTTTACACAAATTGCGAAATTATACCCAGACTTATGCGGTTATCGCTCGGTCCCACCTATCGAGTAAGTTCGGGGTATTACTGTATACTTATTGGGCTACAATTTGAAAAACCTGTAGAGCTATAAATTCCCAGTCGTCCGTCCGTCTCTGACCTTCCTTAATTTCGAGAATAGATCTTAGATGAAAGTCTACACCAGGTGTCTTCCAGTTGTGTGTTCTGTTAACAGCGTAGCGGATGTCGTGTATGTTTATTTCAGCACAGGGCATAGTTGGTATGTTGTGCAAGTTTTTGTTCTTCTCCCTGATCCAGCCTGCATCAGCAGTGTGCGACAGCACTGGACCAAAGAAAAGACCAATATGTTGTGAGTTCCTCTTTTGTTGGTGTGCCACTGTGCTATGTATCAGTGTTTGTTTTGTTACCAATTTGTCTGTAAAAGAATTTTTCGTTGTTTGAAAATCATTTATTTTGTTGTTTTCGTAGTGTACAGTACATGTTTTGTATTGTCTGAGTTTACGTGTTTTGGCTACGAATGTTTTAGTGTATCAATGTATTCTGTAATGTGTGTATTGTGATGTTCATGTTTTGTGTGTGTTTTGATTTTCTTGAAAATGTTTTTGAGTTGTTTCTTTAATTTGGGTGTTAAGTTGTTTTTAGTGCATTGTGTCAGCCTGCCTATTTGCTGTCTAATGTCATTTATTTGTGTTTCTATTCTTCTCTGCCAGGCAGGCTTGTGATAGAATTGTGTCTTGTGTGTGTGTCTGTCTGTGATTGTATTTTCAGACCATGGTGTGTCACTACTGTGACTGCCCCAGCATATACTAATGTATGAATGTCTGAGAGTGTAGAAATTGAATGAATGTAGTGTGGTAGCGAGTGTGTGTTTACATAATTTAGTGTTTTTTCTATTTCCTTTGACGTGTTGATTTTTGGTATTTGTGGTCTTTGCATGAGATCTGTACCTATATATTTAGGTTATCTGAGATCTGTACCTATATATTTAGATCTGTACCATATATTTAGTGAGTGTTTCCTGAAATAGATTTAGTTAATATGCTTTCACTTCTATGTCTATGTTATCAGTGGTGAATGAGAAGTCATCATTAGTGGTAGTTGTGTGTGTGCTGTAATCAGTGCTTGTTGCTGGATTATCCTGACAGGTTACGTGATCTTCATTAATAATGTTAAATGTTTCTGTCTGTTGATGTATTTGATCAGCAACCCGTTGTTTGATAAGTTCAAGTGTTGTTTGTGGGATAAGGTTATTGTGTATAATGGTTCTTTTTTGATCGACAATCCTTTGTTCGGTGACAGTGAGGTGAGGATATTGTTGTGTGAATATATGATTTAGTTGTTGTCTGTACGCTGTCATGTTTGTTTCGAGTTTTGTGATGGTATAGTAAGTACGGATGATAAACTCGTTCATTTCTATTGTCCATTTCATCCGTTGGCATGGTTTTCCAGTCTTTGTGGTCTGTGGGTGCATTGCCACAGAAACACAAGGGCTAGGTTGGTTCCTCACTTTTGTCGAGGGCATTGCAGTAGCCATGCTTGGGCCGGCGTTGCTTTTGCCACTGGTAATCAAGGGAGACTGTGGCCTATTTTTCGAACGTAAACCTCTGCCTAGCCCACGAACGCGGACCTTGTTCATATTATTATTATCAACCCATCTCGATTATATTATAAAATACTGTTTGAGTTCTTGCCATCTTACATTTATTCTATTTGTCAACATCTAACTCATTATCTACCTGTAAATACAAAAATTGACTTTTAATCCGCCTCTCTCTAATCTGTTCATCTTTTTTGACTCAATTTTAATTACTCCCCATCTCATTAATAAACACAATATCAATTGTAAATAACATTTACCATAGCTCCGTTCTCACTGCATTCCACTCCGAAATCCACTCTAAATCCCCCTTTTGTACTTATCCCAACACTTGTCTTTACATATACACAATTAAATTTATTTAACTCATAAACCGCCTTTCTTGCTGACTCAGAAAGAATTCACTGAGGGCACCCCATATTAATTATAATGTATATAGGGCTAATTATAATTTTTTTACAATCTTTTACCTGTAATGAAAACCCCCAAAAATATTTAAAAATGAACACAAATTGTTGCATAAAACAAACCGTCGAATCAATTTAAACTCTAAAATCATGAAAGTAGCAGTTAATAGAATTTTGTAACGTCAGCAACATTTACAAACAATCCTTTAAAAACGAGAAAAATTTCATCTTTGAAAAGAATTTAGAATGTTTACAGCTGACTACTGCTGTCCTCGAGTCAAACTTAAGTCTCAAAGCGATTGCAGCGCTGGAAGTGGCAGAAATATTTATTACGCCACTTTTGTAGCATCACAGCTATTGGTAGCTGCGAGACCAGTATGTCTATGGACTCTGTTATAACTGAAATTTGTGAAACTTCCTAATGGTTCTTTTAACGCCCTGTTCGAGTGTCAGGAAACTCTAGCAAGAGCCCTTTCCAGCTTTTTTTATATTTATTAATTATTTAAATATAGCGAAACATTTTCGTAAATTTAAAAAATTTGTTTTTGATCAGTTTTCAAATTTTTCAGTCTGTCCACCTCACGAACATTATTCAGAATGTGGCGTACTTTGTCAACCTTATTGTGAAAATGGAAAAGCGGTTTATCCAATTTGTCCAGATTACTGCATCCTCAATTCTAATTTGTCTGCAGGCTGCTTCTGCGACTCGGGATACGCAAGAAAAATAAATAATCTCTCTTCGTCTTGTGTTCGTATGGAGAAATGTCCCCGAACACTGTAATACGAGAAATGGAAACTGTAATTAAGTAATAAATAATTTCATAAATTTTTGTAGATGTAACATTCATTTATTCAAAATCTTGTGTATAGTCGACCTCCCTGTAACACTATTGATTATTCCGTTTTATATGAATTCCATGTTGTACGAGTCACTTAGATTTTACAAATACGTGAGCCGTTCACAGCCCGGCACACGAATTTGTAAAATCTAAGTGACTCGTACAACATGGAATTCATATAAAACNAGTCGGACAAAACATGGTTCGTCGTTGCACATTATGTAACGAAGTTGGTGGTCGTCACACTGAACATTTACTCTAAAGTAAGACAGCCACTGATTCGATGTACAGTTTGATTGTACTCTACTGTTTTGTCAATAAAACTTGTCATAAATACTGTCTGTATTCTGCTGTTTCATCCAGCATACCGACCTCATAGAACGTGCAAAGTGCTGTAGAAACTTTATACGTATCTCATTTCCGGCTGTAGGTTCCTTATATCAAAACATTCAAAATTTTATCCTCTACAATCCCCAAATTTTTAAAACGTCATTCTGATATAACCTGTGTATGTATATACATATATTACAAACTTATTTCATTAGTAAAAGTGCATAGTTACAAAAGAATTCATTTTTATTGTTTGGGCTACAAACAGTTCAAATCCGCTACTTTTGGAGCACAACCACGCTACTTTTTAACCTTCAGATCTGGCAACACTGTTTCGACACTATATTTTCTAGCCACTGTACCTGGACATTAACCTTTTTTTAAATATAATAAAATCATACCAGACCCAGAAATAGAAGCTATTTAAATGCAGAATTTCATAACACAGTCGTAAAACGGAGAATTTATTGTATTGGTGTGTGCATCGAAGATGTATAACAAATGTTTTTGAAGAAAAAGTACATTGGGATTATTTGTTAATGAAATATTTATGAAATAATTCAAATACAGTACTTTACTATTCGAAAAAAGCTAGTATTTTTCTACTTGATAGCCTCTATCGTTAATAATTGTAAAACTGAACGTTTCTCACTCCAGATCTAAAATCCTTGACCTTTCCACAGGTAATATAAAAAAAACTATATTGTTTATCCGCCAAACTCAAGCTTCTTATCTGCTGAATAAATTGAAAAATTTTTAATTTTTATATTCAAGTCCATTATTTTTATATGCATCATCAAATAAGACGATAGAATTTATATACCGGATGTTTTAACTATTAATTATTACGTGTGATTTATTTCTTAATATTATACTGTAATACCAGAAACCAGAATGCAATGCCAGACAATATCTTTAAATAAAATACAGCATTCGCCATTTTTTATATTTTTAAATTGAACTAGCAAAACCTATTATTTGCGCTTCGGAGAAAAAGCCATCAGGTTAGTGTCTCCATATGAACCAACGAACAAAGAAAGAAAGAAAACCTATTATTTATACGAAACCATTCTTAACTTAAATAATTAACTGAACGGTGAACATATTTTCAACTAAACAATTGCAAGTCATCAATGTTTAATTTTGAAGTTATATCGAATTCCTAAAATAATATTTCAATTTCTTTAAATGTAACTACGTAACAATTCAATATGGCGACACTCTAAGGCCTGGTACTCGCATGCGGAAACAGACGACGGAACTACAAAAATTCGACAAATAGGAAAGCCGTTTAGCAATGTCGTCACGTAGATTACGTAGTACGATAGCATTCGAACTATGGCGGTGAGTAAGACTAAAACCTTCATTTATACACAAATACGCTAATTTATACGCTATATTACTATCTGATTTAAATATTAATGTCAAATATACGTACTTACTGCGTAAAGTATTCGGATGGCGTAGTGGTAATTTGGGTACGAAAGTATTCGATATTCCTAACTTTCGACGATTTAGAATATTTTTCCCATCGAAATTCTTCGTTTTTGTGCTTTTTTATTTGCGATAAGATCGTAGGCAAACTTAGAAAGTTTAATCGATATAACGAAGCAATCCCGGTCGGCGCCATTTTCCACTACTAGCACGTGACCTACGTACTGCAGTAGCTGTTTATATTTACGGCTGGCAGATGGCGCGCGTTTCAATTGTACTGTAATTTCCGTGAGAGTACACACGATACGGAAAAAAACGGAACGGCAAGTTTTAGCCTATCATTTCCTCAAGTGCGTACCAGGCTTTAAGCATTTTTGACAAGACTATGTCTTCTTTATAAAATCGTACTGCCGGTTTATGTTACCATCTTAGAGTATGAAGGAATACATGTCGAGAGTTGATATTTGACACAGAGTATTAGGTGCCCAAATCATTTGCGCATAAAAACATCCAGACTCGTAGGTAGTCAGGGTACCGAGAACCGAGTCAAAATAAAATACAAAATGGCGACCCCCTTCTACAAACAGGCAAAACAGCCACCTCACCCCACCAAAGTCAGGTAGGGAAAGTACCACCCATAGTCATTCTAGAAAGTGAACTCTGGCCTTAGGACCGAACACGTAGTTTCTTCTATGTTAAATAAAATTTGTAACCTAATTTTGTAAATTTGGGAGTGCTTTAAATATGACGTTAAAATGGTTTTGTCGTTACAAGTACGTTTTTTAACATTATCTAATATAGTAAAATCGTGGGACCAATAAAAATTTGACGTTATATTATTAATTAAGGTTGTCGTTACATCCTATAATCGGGTTAAACTGTATATTGTTTGTGCAAAATAAAAAAATAATTTCGGACGATACAGTAGCCACGATTTTTTTTTCTAAAATGGGAAATTTTCGTTACGCATCGACAAAAATTCAACTCGGTCTGACAGGCTAAATTCTAGGACAGAATGACGCGATTTTGGGCCCCCCAAAATGTAGAGCCCCCCTGTGCGAGCATAAAAGTCAAAAGGACCATGCCCGTACGGGCGACCCTTCGCGAGATATAGGCCTCCAAAGATGCGCCTACGTCATATACGGTCACGTGACTCCGCGCCCAAAAGGGGACGGCGTCACGTGGCCGAAATTTTTTTTCGGTTTTCCCCCCATCTCAGTGTGCCCAAAAAACGTGCTTTCCCCCTTCCTTAGCCCCCAGCGCGCTTCTCTCCCTCCTGTCCACGCCGCCGCTACCGCCCTGTCCCCCTTGCACGCGGCCGGCGGCACGAGTCTCCCCGCCTGCAGCCTTCCGGAGTCGCCATCTGTTGCCTGTAAATACAAATATCTATTATTTATTACACTTCTCACCTAAGCCGGAGATCGAACCCCGGTCTCGGCCGGCGCCAATCCACTTCTCTCCTCACCGGCCCGCCAGGTCGCTCTGCCAGAAACACTTTGGAACTCATACTTGAGCCATGCTAGGCCGAGGAACTCACTGCGCATGACAGGCCCTACAGGCGGTTCTCCCTCGCCCGCACAGATTCAGTGCGTTGCGCCACGCGACCACCCCTCAGCCGTGAAGGTGCAGCGGGCCCGTCGCGCGGCCGGCCGCGGGTCACGTGACCGATCCCCTGCCCCTCCGATGTTTCATAAGCCTTCAGGCCGCCTTCGGGCATTTTCGGCCGGTGTTTGTTACCGCATTAGTTAGGAGTACAAGTCAGTAAATATTCAATATTTGCGATATTCGAGGCGACGGAACCGAACGCAACAGGTAATGGTCGTTATTGACAATTTTCGAAATCCGAAACGACTTCATTTACTTCTTCCCAATAGTAAAGTGTTTCCATAACGTACAAGGTAGTGTGGAGAAAGTAAACAAATTGGACAATTGTCACGAAACAATGCCGAATGAAGAGATTAAGAGGAGGGAGCTCGTAAGTTGTGTATTATCTGATTCGGAAATTTCAGCATCGGCATTTCTCAGCCACAGTTTTCAGTTCACTGGAAAGCGATTCAGAATATTCCAGTTGGATGTTATGGTATTAAGGAATGAGTTTGTGCTTTGGCCGAGATTACATATCTCAGGAAAACCAAACCTATCTGTGTACTGTACGTAACGAACAAAACGATTGCTTATTACACACTTGTGGTGAGTATGAGGCAGGAAAGCTGTAATCGAAGTACGAAGGAAAAGGCAATTTCTACATTAAAACCTTTCCTTGCATTAAGATTGCAAAGAGCAATGGTTTTCAAAAATGAAATGCAGATGTTAAAATTCAAGAATGAGATGACAACGCTTGTTGCAGGTTATTTCGATTTGATTCGGTATTGGTTCGTGACAATTGTCCAATTCGTTTACTTTCTCCACACTACTTTGTATGTTATCAAAAGACTTAGTTACTTCTTCGAAGAAGTAAAATGATATTGTTTCGGAATTTTTAAATTGTCCATTTGTAATCACATTGCAATGTAATGTCGAATTCGCTGTCGTCGTCTCCATTATCACAATTAATGAAGTCGGAATATAGTTACTTTCAAGTATTGCATTGTTTTAAAGAATATCCAGAACATTTAAAACTGCTTTTAGTTTGGTGACACGTTCTGTCTTCGTCCGATCTTTGAAAAGCATTGCTGTTTGCAGCTTTGAGTGTTAACGCGAGGAGAAGTTTTTATGTAGAGATTGCCTTTGCATTCGTACTTCGATTATAGCTTTCCTGTGCGTCAAGATTTCCGGATTTCGACTGTTGTTGACCCGGAAGTTGAAGTTTAACTGATGGTTTAGAAAATATAAGGTCGAAAATGAGCGAAGTAGACAATCTTTTCTTAGAAAGGAAAGAAATCACCGAACGATGCGGTTTGTTGGAATGGATGCCTAACCTCGACGAATGCGGATTCGGAGCACTTGCTGATGCTTCCACAAAACATAAGTTGAAGTCGGCCTTCGAATCGAATGCTTGCAGCATTTGGAAAGGGTCGTGAAAAATCCAATTGTGATTTTTCACGCGAACTTCTGTTATTAATGGCAACAGAATGTTTGGCGGCGAAGGTTTATATGTGGCGATCGACCGACGTTTCTGTCTTCGCCATGTCTAGATCATCTATATACGTATGTTTTGGTGATATATCCGTGCACGAGGGCGAAGAGAAACGACAGGGGAAAGACGAACGCCCAGCGAAGCTTGTGTGTGTGTACATATATATGGTGCGCGTTACCGAAGGATACTTGTACGCGAACCGTGGATTATATGCGATTGTTCGAACAACATCCGGCGATCCCATCTTCGTCGTCGTCAACCTCCTGGACATAGCCGAGGAGGAGGAAGTGGCGGCGGTGACCGGCAGCCTTACCCCGTCCTCACCTAAAGGAGATCGGAAACGGGCTAGGAGTCGTCGGGTAGCGATAGGAGGAAACTCTGCCGAAGGTGAATGTAGAATCTGTTTTGTTGGCCTTTTCCGTCGTCAGTTGGAATGTGATAGAGATAGCGAAATAGAAGCGCGCTCGGTATAGAGCGGCGGAGAAAGCGTAGCCGAATTAGCGCTAATAATCGGGCTTTTCTTTGGTCTTTGTCGATGGAAGTGACGTTAGAATACGGCTTGCTGCCTGTTAGACACGCGATAGGCTTAGCAGAGAGAGAGAGAGCGAGGCGCGACTCCCAATGGCGCTCCCCGGAAGTGGCAGTCGAAAGGTGCCGATCCTCGTGTTCAGGGAGGTTTTGGGAGTGTCTAGTAGGGTCTAAAAAACGGCAAAAAATGCCATAGTTTCGAGATTTAGTTCCGAAAATTTTCACTTTTGAATTTTACCCCATTTTTGAGGGTCTCAAATTTTCCACATAGTCATTTTTTGGGGAGCCTATATCTCGCGAAGGGTCGCTCGTACGGGCATGGTTCCTTTGACTTTTTTGTTCCTATCGATATGCTCTACAGCTTTGTCAAAGTCCCAATCGCGTCATTCTGCCCTAGAATTGAGCCAGACACGCAACGAAGAGAAATTTCGAAATTGGATAGGTTAATTTCATCAAAAATGCATCGTGGACGGCGAAGTTTGAACGATCCCGTCCAAAAGCAACGATACCAAAGAAGATTGGAGAATGAGAACGAGACCCGCCTTGAGCGTCAAAGTGATTCCGCTTAGTAGTCTCTCCCAGACATAGTCTTGTCCCAAATACGGTTTTGCCGTTTTACTTGTTAAAACTAGTCCGCACAGCGAAAAAGTAGACACGAGTCAGCTTGAGCTGGAAGGTCTATGTTGTATGAAAGAGAATTCGCATGTCTCCTTCCATCTTCCTGTTCGAGCTGATTCGTGTCTTCTCTTTCGCTAGAATTCGCATGTCTCCTTCCATCTTCCTGTTCGAGCTGATTCGTGTCTACTCTTTCGCTGCACGGACTATAGTAGTCTAACAGTAAGAATGCTTTGTGACACATGGCTTTAAAAATTAAAATTTGTTTTAAATGTAATTATTTAAACACACAAAATAAAAATGGAAGACTTGATAATCATCACTAAACTCTTTATGGCATTGTGCCCCCGAAAGTTTGAGCATATCAAAAGTTTGGTACAATTACAGCATCACCTCGTTCTTAGATTGTTACATTTCAGCAATTTAGGATTGAATATTTTTCACCAATATCAATTTTATCCATTAAGCCCTTTCCATCCAAACATTACGGTCAATTAAATAGTAAAGATGGTTGAAGAGAGTATCTTATGGTATCGAGAGAGGCAAAATTTGCACTCTCCTGAACTGCTTCTAGCGCCGAAACAATGCACTTGAAGTGCTGGCTGTTTACAAAACATTTTTGAATTCCCTGGGCTTCTAGCAACCAATGTAAAAATATTGCCACTACCTCACAGAACATCATTATTTATATTGATATATTTCTTGATTTCTATTTAACCTCACTTCTTTGCAACCACTAGAATCGTATTGTAATTCCATTACTGGAATATAGACGATTTTTTACATATTCTCGATTAGTACGTATGGTGACAATAAAATTTATCATTTCGTAAATTATAAATATAACCGCAACCGAAATTGAGAAAATCATTTTAAAAAATTACATCTGAACTGGAACAATTTAAGTACACACAAACGATGGTCTAAAAATTCATTTTTCATTCGATTAACGGGATGTAATTTACTCAGAGGCGGATTTATCGATTCGCGCACTTGGTTAAGTGAAAACTCTCAAAAAACTCTTTCTTATAACTTTGTCAAATCATAAAAATATTTTGAGAGAGTGTTAAAATAAGACTTATTTATTTATTTTATACTAAGAAATGAAAGGAGTAAGAAGCTGGTTTCAGTGAAAAAATCAATTTTGTTTTAATTTGATTAAAGTTTATTACGGTTCTAAGTTGTTTTGATTAGCAAAAATTATTTTTAGAAAGGAAATTACGATTCCAGGTTGTCTATTGTCTTTTCACAAAAGTATTACTATTGGAGATCTCTCCCACAACTTGAATTCGTCACTGCGTTTGGGTGTCTAGGTTACAAGCAACCCTATAACAGTCCAATTTCGTATAAAACAATGTCACTGGCCTGCTTACTTAACCGCTTGCCAACTAGACACAACCTATATCTTTCACAATTCATGAATCTTATTCGATTTGATTTGTCACAACTCTTTGTATTGAGTCATAAGCACGATACCATAAACAGACGTAAGTTACGAACAAACAAATATTCAAATATCAAATATTTGGATCATAGAATACGAATCAAAATTCTTAGCTGCTATTTACATACATCGAGCTGCTCGCAACTTGTTTTCGAATTAATTTAATTCGTTAATAGAATCTAAGCGTTTTGAGATAGAATTTCAATTCATTTTCATTAATAACTAAGCGAATCACTACTTACTTTCATCCGGTAATCCCATTTGTATTATTTAACTGTTTATTATATAATACATCACACTTTTGATATAAGATGTTGATACGGAAAAGTTTAAATATGATATACATATATATATTATATTTAAACTTTTCCATACATATATATATCATATATAATTTGTTTATTATTATATTGCAGATTACTAATATCTTTATTGATGATCTTTGCATATATGGTACATTAATGTAGTTAAGAAAATAGTAATCTGAGTAGTTAAAAATATATTTGAAATAATCAACACTCGAAACAATTCATGTCAAATTGTGGATCTGATATATTCGAGATTCAAATAATATACTCCCGGAGGGAATTATATTTGAACACGTGCAAACACATTTTTATCACTTCTACAGAATCCACGAATTTTTGAAAACAAAAGTGAATTATTTGATTAACGGTGTGTAGGGTCAACAAATGAGCTAAGGAGAATCATAAACGGATTTTTATTAAGGCATCCTGAAAGGGAAAAAATTTCAAGTGACAAAATAAATATGTAATGAAAGCAGCTGTTGGCTAATTTGATTAATAATAGTAATGTTACATCATAAAACTATACACAGAAACTAAAGGGATACATGTAAAATTTTGAGAAATAAGAAAGCTCGTTTTTTTCTGTAATTATAATTTTTTTATGTGAATCTTGATTAAGGATCTGTTCGAAATGTTGCTGATTCTCACGAAAATTGTGAAAATTTCGACAAAGGTAGAATATATCATCGTAGATCAATTTTTTTCGTGTTCCCTTATACCTAAGATCTTCGAAGCTGCGATGTGCATGTGCAAAAATGGGAGGGGTTTAAAGAAACAAAATCAAACATTCATGAACTAAAGAGTGAATTATCCTGAGTTTCTGGCACACCAGAACATACATGGTTTGTATAAAATGTTATAAATAACTAGGAGACGTCACTGGCAATAGTAAACACGAAGACAGCTAAAAATCACATGAGGAACAGGACTGGTCATTATGCAGGTTTCTTCATTTTCAAGGAATGAAAGATTACAGTATATGATTTAACTGATGGTCACGTCTTCACTTGTTTCATCTTCTATTCCTGTTGAATTGTCAATTAGATAAAATAATGACAAAATTAAATTTCTAAGTGCACTAGTTGATGAAATGATTTGCGCACTTTAAAATTATACATAATATTTTTCTTTCTATTGCAACATTATTGAAATTGTTATTTACAGAATTTTTTTCATAATTAAGTTTGGATTGTAAGCGAGACTTATTTGATAAATTCAAACAGGAAGGATCAGAGAAAACAAGTGTGGTTGCAGATCACAATGACTTTGCTTTGTTCTTGGCAACACCAACAAACTTTGAATGTTAACAATCAGGCACCACTGTTTTAGTTGCAATCTTTTCTTCTGTTTTTTTTTTCTCTGGATTTTTTTAAATTCACAGCAACGTTATTGCCGTTTAATTAATGTGCTGTTGGTAGTGCCAAAACAGTTGACTAAGAATGAAAACACACTTCACAAACAGACATGGATTAGATTGCCCAGTACCATACGAACCGACCGTAGCTTTCTTTGGTCAGTTTACAGCTTGCATGGCTGCCGTGTTCCATCCTACAGTCATTTGGGATACCCTGTTATCCCCGTGATATTTTAATACTATCAAGATGTCGCATATCCCAAACCGTGTATTATTTTCAATAACCGTGAAGTGGTGTGCAAGTAAATACATCTTGCAATTTTATATAACCACTGATGGCCCAATTGAGCATGTTGTAAAGTGGGACACAAGCAGACACAGCAGTGTTTGCATCAATTTCAATCCATGATAACGATGGTATCTTGATGACCAGCATTTGGCGGATTCACGATACAATCTCCACTAACGGCCATCTGGTCGTGAGGAATTTTTAGATTCAATTTTTTACACGGGCGACGAGCTGCTCGACGAAGCTCCGCTGTTGTCAGTTGTCTTCTCATTTTCCTGAAAACGTGCAAAATGCCAAATATTAAATTTTAGAATCACATTTAATAATAATCAAGACAAAAAATCGAGAATATAAATGGATAAATTAATTTTTATTTCATTTTCTCCAATTAAATATACTAAAATAGTAAAAAGAAAAATTGATGTCTTAAAATAATCAATAATTTTAATTATGTCTTGTAATAGTAATTCTACTTTTAATTTTAAGCATTTTTGCTTAAAATTAAAAGTAGAAAAACAAAAATTACGTGTTGTTTTAAAAATAAATTCCGTGCTGATGTTATTGTCATTTGTATCCATAGCATAGCATACACATTGACTAAAAATAGAATTAAGCACAAACTTAAAACATACTACCGAATATATTTTCCACTTTTTAAAGCTATATTATGTGTTTATATCATTCTTTATGAAACGTTTTTGAAAAACTCAAATATGTTTGAGATTCCTGTGCTATAACAAAATACAAAAATATCTCAATCAGATAATTAAAATTATATACCAGGGGTGGCGAACCTTTGGCAAGTCGGCAGAAATCATCTGGCACGTAACATTTCATACGATTTCGGTTTATCATTAAAAGTTTTCAAATATCCTTTCAGTTTATCATCTAGTCATCCTTTTTCAATCTTCTTTACATTTATTCTAATAAAAGCATTTTCACTCCATTTCTTAAATATCGTTATTCGAAGTCTAAAATTTTGGCACACAAATATTTTTAAAGACAATTACGCTCACTATATGGCACGCGGACACAAAAAGGTTTGCCATCCATGGAAAACTGTCAAGAGTAACAATTATTAAATTTGAAATTTAAAAAAATTTTTTACTATTAACTTTAAATTTATATATATTCTTTCTACATTATTATTAT
Source organism: Centruroides sculpturatus (assembly GCF_000671375.1). Taxonomy (NCBI): domain Eukaryota; kingdom Metazoa; phylum Arthropoda; class Arachnida; order Scorpiones; family Buthidae; genus Centruroides; species Centruroides sculpturatus. The sequence continues at coordinate 334,507 of NW_019384873.1, forward strand.
TTTGCTTTTTTACAAAAATAAATTCATATAAATAGTCAATTTTTCTTTTTTTTGTATTTGTTTAATAAAACGTAATGTTTGATTCTTATTTTATTTTTATGTAAGTTATTATATTAAATATATTTACACTTGTAATAAAATTCTGAATTTAAGATGTCTTTTAACAAGCCAATAACACCTTAATTCAGAACAGCAGTATCAAAAAGTTTTTTAACAAGCTATAATTTTAACATATTTGTTCTTTCAAATCTTTTTTATGTAGATGATGGAATCAAATTTTAAATGACACCCGTATTTTTCCCATATGTAAAATAATCAACACTGTCGTAGAAAATGTATATTTACACAACATTCCAGCATCTTAGTAATATTATCTTAGTATTCTCTGTACCCATCAATAATTTAAGAAGACAATTCCACGGAATGTCATAACTGATAAGTTGTTATCAGTAAAATACTACATTTATTTAAAAAAACTAAATCCTTTTTATATCCACACACTAGCATATTTCAAGATTTTTTAAACTGAAATTTGCACTTTCCATTTTCTGCTTCAATTCAAAAAGTAATGTTTGATATCTTATCATTGATGTAAATTCTTTTTGGATTAGTAGAAAAACTGAAGTAATGCAATTGCAAAAGGTTTGTTTCCAATTTTTCTACCAAATCAAATAGAATTTGCACCAATGATAAAATGCCAATCATTACTTTTTATTCCTCTAATAATAAACACATTCTGCAATTTTATATAGTTATATAATAAATTTATTGGGATTATATTTTATAAAATAACTATTATTGTAAATACACAACACATGCTGAAAATTTCCTACAGCATTATTATTATTATTATGTTGGGTTTAGTGGTTGACACTGGTGACTGTGTACTATGCTGGACCAGAGTCAAGGCATAGCAACTAGAACAAAACAAAAATTAAGTGTGTCAGTGTCTGTATTCAGGAATTTCCTAACAATATGGCATGTATTCAATATTGTGGCCTTCTGTAGTGTGATGTATGTATTTCTATTCAATTGTAATGTTCCCAGACTTTTGTGTAGTGTGTGTGGTATGACACCTGTAGAGGAGAGGACAACAGGTACAATAAGCACACTATCCATCCTCCACAGATGCCTTACTTCCTGGGCAAGTTATGTTTTATTTATGTTTAATTACTTCATATCTTGAAAAAAGTAGAGTAATTACTTTCATTTATTTATTTTAACAAATTTTTATCACTTTAAAAAATAATTCAATAATGAAATTTTAGTTTGCAAATGCTTTCCTTTGCAGCAGAATCCACTTAATGTAACCACTGACATTATTACAGCCATGTAATGACTTTTAATATTGTCAAAATTAGAATGTCCCAAAACATTGATAGATAAAATATATAATGTTGCTTATTGTAATTTGTTTCAGTGATAGGTAGCATTACCTTCAAGTAAACAGACATTTTAAAACTGTTTTCTCAAGCTATCAGTCTCAACATGTTGCTGAAAACACACAATTGATCAGTCTTAACCAAGACTTTATTTAAACAGTGAATGTCATTTACTGGAAGTACAGTCCTTTAAACTGGTAAAAGTTCTTCCTGAAGTTTATGTGAGAGCTACTGTTAAGGACAGTATTGCAAACAATACTGAATGAATTACTATTTAATAATAATAATAATAATAAATCTTTAAGTTACATTTTTTAAAATTATTTTAACATGTCTTTTTTAATGTCAGATTTTCTAACTGTAGTTTCTAGCGTTGGACTGTATATTTAGTATTTGGCTGAACAATCTCATTTTAGTTTGGGGGAGAAAGAGAGAAGGAAGAAAGAAAAAGATACAACACAAGATACAAAATAGAATGAAAACAACATTTAAAATCTCAGATATTTAAAAATATTGGCATTTCTCTCTCTGAAAGAAATATAATTTTAATAAATGTTCTTGAGCAATTATTATTTATTAAAATCATAGTTCAAGACTGATAAATTGTAATGAAAAAACATTAATGCTTCTGCATTTATGGAAAATAAGTGATTTTGTTGGTCTCATCATAAATACCTCCAGCTTTGCCAAATATATTGTACAATCATTAAATATACTACTACTTGGTGAACAGATGATGTTGCCCTCCATCTTATTCTAAGGTTTATAGTCCAGCCTTCTGTTTCAGGCAGTTCCAATTAAATCAGTTGATATTTGGCCAAATATTTGGTATTTGGTAATCAAAAAGGCAAGAATATTTGGTATTTCACCAAACACACCAATTTGGTCCATCCTTAGTAGTCTCATTTATCTACCCTGCTTATTGTTATCAATTAGCTATCATCATTAGTATAGGCAAATCTCAAATAATTACAATAAACAAATTCATTGTATATGTTTAAATTATAAAATTTAAGACTAAAAACATTTAATTTAATCAACATTAAATGTAAAAAGGCTAAAGATGGTAAGATTGTATTAAAAGCTTAATTTTATTTACATATTCAGATAATCAAGATGTTATGAAATTGGCTGTCTAAGATAATAGGAAACAAACATGAAAAATCTTCATCTAAAATTCTTTAAAATGTTTTATAATACATTTTGCTACATTGAAATATAATTCTGCTTTAGTTTTAAAGATAAAGTCATGAGAATTATAAGAATTAGAAGCAATATAATTTAATTTAAATCAATAAACAATCAATATTAAACTGAGACAATACAATTATAATATTAATTAAACATTCATGTAAAAATAAACTCAAAATTAAAAGTTTGAAAACTTCTTAAACAAATCACAGAAATTTTCTTGAAGTATACGATTTAATGTAAAATCATTTGTTTCATCTAATTTTTTATAAGATAAAACCTATGCCATTCACATAATAAATTAATATGTGAATGGCATAGGTTTTATCTTATAAAAAATTATAATTTAATCACAGTTCAGATGATAATAAATTAATATCATCTGATCTGTGATTAAATTATAATTTTACTGAAATGATTAAATCAATTATATCTAATATCAGCTGGATATTAAGTATTTTATTAAGTAATACATTGGAGATATACAGATTTACATACTGTACACAAACATTATACATTCAGGGCTTTCTAACATATAATGAGGATCTGGGACAAAATACATATTACAGTAAATTAAACAAAAAACCATTGCATAAGAGCCCCTAATTCCTCAGAGACCCAGGGCAATTTGCTCCTTTTGCCCCCTCTGGGAGTTCCTGTATATATTATAAATACTGTACAACTAATAAATATAACAGATCTTCCAACCAAGTATAAATATGTATTTGAATGAAAACAGTTCTAATGATTAATATTAATGTAAAATTTTAATATAGAAGAATTTTCAAAAAGTTTTATTATTAATTTTTTATGTAACTATTTTCTTTTTAACATCAACATTTATTTTTAAAAAATATAGAACTTTAAATTTAGATTTTTTTATATTTGTAAGTTTCAAATCAAAGCAACTACTGAATGAACTAATCAAATCCACATATGAAATTTCAGTAAATTTTATTAATATGGATAAACGTCAGCAAAAAAATAAATTATTTTATCAAAATAACAATATTTTACTTCATCTTTATAGGAAAATGTTTATTTTGTAAAATACTACCTTATTTGAATAGTAATATTGATAATTCAATCAATAAAAAAAATTTTTTTTTTTAATTTTCAACTACATTTACATTTAAAATCAAAACACTTGTTCACTAATTCACATACATAGCATGCATGGGAAAGTATTATTATATTTGGACATTTATGACATAGAAATACAAAACAAAGTATCAGGGGAAAAAAATGAACAGTTCAAAGTTTTACTAAAAAAGAACAGAACTAAGACAGAATAGTTTTGAACAAAAAAGTCCCAGATCCTTTTTTCTTCATCTAATACATCTATCAACATGAAGAAATTGTGAACTATATTACAAATTCAGGAAATAAATCCAGAAGCTATTTTTCACAAGACAAACTATTGCTGCATTGAAATTTACTCCTTTATTCATGTCAAGATGTATTTTCTTTGTATAATGAATCATAACAGGCTGGTTTATGTAGTTCCCTAATCCCAAAACTTGATGCCAAGAGATATTTCTTTCTTTACAGTTATATAGGGTGTACCACAAATAACTGTCCACAGGAGAGCAATGCTGGAAAGTTCATGCTGTATATGAGCAGGGGTTAGACTTTGTTCATAAAGAGGAAATGTGTCCTCTGTTCACACAACAAAAATCATCCCTTGCACAAACTTCCCAGCTTTGCTCTCCTATGGACAGTTATTTGTGGCACACCCTGTATAAAGAACAAAGTATACTATAGTTGTAAGCTTTTTGCCTCTAATAAATTAAATTAAATAATTATCTCAAATAACCAATTGGTAGAGATATACAAGGCTTATCAAACTTGTAATGGAGCAAAGTAATCGAGATCACATTTTCCAGATGTGATCTCAATTACTTGGCTCTATTACAAGTTTGATAAGCCTCATATATCTCTACCAATTGATTATTTAAGATAATTATTTAATTTAAAGTATTCCACTAATAGGTCATATCTTTATTAAATATAATGACTGTATTGTTGATATTTTGTAACCCTGATATATGTTGAAATTCTTTCTTCAAGCATTTCAAGAATCCAATCATAGAATGATTTTTAATATCACCAAATTCAAGTGTTTTCAAGAATTTAACTCAATTTTAACTTGAATCATAATTATATGATACAAATTAACATTGAAAAAACTGAAGGGCAAGTTTAAGAGCATTAACATGTTGAAAAGAAAAAAAAAATGTTTGGAATTATTGTTCTACTTAATGAAACAGCACTCTCCTAATTCTACTCATTTTCTCAATATTTTCTTAACATTATTTCTAATGAATGTTATATATCAATTCATTTAATATGTCAAATGATACAAGAGAGAAAATTATCAAAAATTTGGATAATAAGTAATTTTATATAGTTATATATGCTTTCTTTAACTTATCTCACCTTTTTTTGAGTACTTGAAAACTAAGTAATATACATTTGGACCACATATCAATTTAATTAAACTGGTATAATAAAAAATATTATCATCTTGGAGTATATATATATATATTATTTTCATAATTACAACCTAATGTGAAAAAATTTAGGCAATATTAATATAGAAATTCATCCAAACTATCAAAATGATGATGATAAAAATAGTAATAATTACTGTAAAGGTAATAATTTTCAATACTTGCAAATATAATAATAAAAAATTTTCTACAGTAAGACTTTACATAATTAACATCAAATAAATATATGAAGAATATCCCTGCAAAACTTTTTGATATTTGGCTGATCTCAGAATTAACTTGTGATTAGGAAATAAGCTCTTTCTGAACAGTATAATAATTCATTTTAGCTATACTTAAACTCTCGGCAATAATTTATATAGATTCTCATGAAAAAAATACTCAAAATAAGAAGAAAAATATATGGAAATAAGCTTTAAAATATAATTTAAACCCCAACAAATATTTAACAAATTAAATGATGATTAAATTTGTTACTGGATGTTCAGATATGTATGGTAGCATATTCTTGAAATTTCAAATGAAAACATTTACTTTTTCACTCTGATTATTTGACCAATTTTGATTGTATTTTCCAAAAATCTACAATAAATATTTATAAGAAAAATAAAATATTAAATTACCTTGTTGGTTCTACTGCTACAAAATATACATCATCAGGAGCATCTACCCAACTAATCATCTGTTTTCGGCCACCAACACGAGTTATTGTTGCTACTTTAGCTCGACCGTTCACAGGTGTCAATATAGTTGTCCTTGGTAATGCTCCCATATTATAGATATCTGGAGAAGTATTTGTACTACCATTACCTATAACACGTCTTTTAATTGATGGTCCTGGAGGAAAATACATATATAAATAAAACATCCATTTACAATTTACATCTCTGATAATATTGATTAAAGAATCATTAGTAATTGAATAAACACTATAATTAACTGATCCAGCAAAATGATTTATTAAAATATTATCCCCTATTTGTTAGAATGTGGATTTGAATCCACTTCATACATGGATGTTTAATGATATCTATTTTTAATAGGGATATATTATTGAAGACATTTAGATAATACCATATTTACTCACATATAAGACGACCTTCCATAAGGATGAAGTGTGACTTTAAAGATCAAAATAAAAAAAATTAGATTTATTAATACAATTGTAATTTTATTTCATTTAATCACAAGTAAAATATCAAATGAACATAAATGCACACATTGTCCTGCAAAAATTACTGGCAGTTTAAACTTTAAGGAAAAATCATGTAAAATCATCAGCATAATTTGTTCATGTAGAGCCAGACGATCGGAAACCCTTTTTTGCCAATTCTTAATAGTCGAATCAACTCTCTGTCGATTACACTTGAGTTTCTCTGGATTCTGATTTCCAAATAATCATCAGTTTTCACATGGGAATGGATTAAAACTTATATTGTGCTCCTGTGTGATTTGGAATTTCAATCTGGAATTCAATTCAAAAGCTTTGCTTTTCCTATTGCTATTCATCTTTACTCCCAACAATATACAAGAACAATTCAAACAACCTAGATAAAATATGGTAAAAATGCATCCAGTTAAAAGTGCAAATACATGATTCACAAAAATGATTTGCAAAAACGCAAGCAATCCTTCACTCGCGTGTATAGGGCAACCCAGGTTTTTGAAGAAATGATAAATGAATAAAACTTCATCTTATATGTGAGTAAATATGGTAATTTAGAATTATAAAGAGGCTATTTAGAATGAAATTCATTCTAAATATAAAATAATCATCAAATGATAGTTTTTACCTTATCTCAAATGCAAATAAGGATAGCAGAATAAATTGTTATTCTGCTTCTCCAATACACTGCAATGGTTATAACTTATTTTCATAGCTGCTATCAAAATTTTGAGAATAATCCTGGTTACTTTCTTCATTCAAACATCTAACTGCTCATTTTTTACCTTTGATATTTTCATATGCTTTTATATTTAAAATGTGTAGAATATCATAGCTATCATGTTTGATAACAGCAATATGAGTTTAATGAGAAATACTAAAATATAAATTAAATTGATACATTTATGAAAGTGACAATAAAATATTTTATACTTAAAGTGTGTTTAAATTTATATATATTTAAAACATGTCATAATGCAAGTTAGTTCAATACATTTTCAAATATTTATGCAAGTATTTCACTGCAATAGTTTTGTATCTTCATGTTTCATTCAGAACTATTACACACTGATCAGCTCCTATATATACACATACATACATCAAACAAATACAGTTAAAAGTCTTTAGTCTAGTATTGTAAGGTTTGATGATTTCTATGTGAGGCATGTTTTATGCCTGCTGTCAATAGTCTGCACAACAGCCATCAGAGAGGCATAGTTATCAGCATTGTGGAGGCATCAGGTTTACTTTTATATCTGTAGTAAAGCATTTTGGTTATAATTTTAATAAATCATTATTTCTTCTAAGATTTTAAAGCTGTTGATGTCTTCTTTATGATATACATAAAAAATATTTGTAAATTTTTAAAATCTAAACCTGAGTCATCACAGTTAAATATATTTTTTAGTTCATATATTAACATGGTTTGAATTTATTTTCTTTAAATTTATCTGTTTTTTATTTTTTTATAAATCCTGCTTCTCTTGCCAGTGTTTTGATCTGATTTTATAGAGATTCCAGAATGAATTACAACCATCCATTTGAAATATAGAAATCTATTATGAAATTAGTCCCTTGTGAAATCTCAAAGGTGTCAAACTAAAAAGTTTCAACCTCAGTTTAAAAGTTATCATTTTCTATGGTAAAGCAAAGTAAATTTGTTAATTATTGCCAATTTTGTTAAGTGCACATTTTTACAAAATTATCATACTGTAAAAAATTTAATTTAACAAAGTTTTAGCTATAATTTGTAACAGGAATAGTTCATTTATAATAGCTACTGCAATGCAAATTAGAACATGCACTCTATATTAAAAATTAATAATATAAGAAAACAAGATAATTTTCTATTTTAAATATAAAAATATTTCAATCATCCATACTATAATATCACCTAAACAAAAAGCTAAAATTGTAAAAAGTTTTAATATGCAGAATAAAAAAAAAATAATTTAAAATATTTTTTCTTTATTAAATTTTATATTTTTAACCAATTTTCAAATTATTCTTATTTTTCTGATATAGATAACTGCTAAAATTCTATAAAAATAGAATTTTTAAAATATTCAAATCTGAGGATTTTATTATAAACTTTATCAAAATTATATATACAGTAAGACCATGCTTAACACTGCTTGATGCCTAAAAAATGCTCAAAATTTACACTGATTCAAATTAAAGTGGTATTTCATTGATTCGTATATAATAAGATTATTCCCAAACACGAACCAATCAGCAAAAGGTGTCACTTCATCGTAGTACTGTAATTCCCTTAAATCTATGTTTGTTTTGTGCAATTTTGGAAAAAATATATCATCATGGATGCCATAGGAAATAGTGACTTTGCTTGGTAAGAATTAACTGGTAAATGCATGAACGGAGTGTGGAAGTTATGGCTGAAGGTATCCAAGAATTCTCACTGAGAAGAGCCTATCGCTGTATCGTTAGGTTGACAAAATTGTCAACTTAATACAGGAGATGTAGACAAGCAGGATATTGGGGAGTTACTGCAGGTTTCTGGTAAGAGCCTTATCAATGATGATTTCAAGAACTGGCAGAACAAGGAATTCATGTAGAACTGGAAAACAGAGATTCTGAAAACGAAGAACCCAAAGAATTTCTCTACAGATTTCCTTAGTAAAAGTTTGGTAACAATAACCAAAATCGTTAATCAAATTGTAACAAATGATCTAGATTTTGAAAGGATTGCAAAAGCAAAATGAGGTGTTTTGGATGCGATCTTCTGCTCTTCTGCTAGTGACATTTGCTTAAGGAGAGAAAAAAAGCGTCAAATGAAACTTCAAGACTTTATTGCAAAAAAAAATGAGAATTTCAGAAAAGTCAGGACCTTCATCACAAGAAGTGCACTATTAATATAGAAATTAACTAATTAATATATTATTATACATTTCTGTGTGCATATGAGTTATTTAACATATATTATTATACAAATTAATATAAAAATAACTTAAAATTAAAGTAAAATTTTTTCTTTTTGGTCGTGTGTTCCCCTATCTCTATTTACTCTATGCTAAAATGGTCTCATTTAATGCTGTTTCGTTTAGCGCTTTGTTGTCTAGGAACGCATCTCCTGCGTCAAGCGGGGTCTTACTATATTAAGAATCATTTAATTGTTAAAAAATAAATAGTAATTTAATATTTAATAACAAATTTTTAAAATATATTTATTTTTTTAAAATTTAGTATAATTGAAACTGTCTAATTTTAAAAATGCATTTTTGTATTGTAGAATTATTTATTTGTACTGTGTTCAAAATGTATATTTGTCAACAATTATAGAGAACATAGAAATTTCTTGAAAAATTACAATTTAGTCTAAAGAACTAATATAAAATTTAAAAGAATACATAACAGATTCTCAAATACTTATAATCAGTACACAGATTGAGGAAAAAAGTCATTCTAATACCCCTGCTACAGAATATAGAATGAACCCAAAGTTAATTCACCAATGTAAGGAACACATTAGAGCATGGGAAAAACAGATTGATGTGTGTTACATGCACAACTGCCCAAATCTTTATGTTAACCAAATTGAATGCAACTCTGAAACTGTAAATGGGAAGGAGCTCACTTGGCACATCATTTAAGGTCAGAATTACACAAGGAATTGATTGCTGAAAGATTTTATTGAACCACCTCAAATAGTTAAGCCTGGACTACACATTACCAGAATCCATAACAAAATTGTAAAACTGAAAGCCAAACTGACAAAACTTTCAGTTTTGGAATGTTCAGTTAGACAGAAACAAGACTGAAAGCAGGCATAACAATTATTTAACTTTTCAGTTTTTGTTCCGCATTTCTGTTGTACTGCAATCAATAAAAACGTGACATAAAGGCAAAAAGTGTAGTGAAAGGGTAAGGAAACAAATAGATTTGGAATGAATTATTCATTGAAGAAGATAAATGACTGTACAACAAAAAATGTAAAGAATTCAAAGATTATTAATGATTTCATTGCTAATAAATGCATAGAAAGCATGGCAAAATCCGTAGCTTCGTCCATGTTCGACTCTTTATGCCAATTACAGAACTGATCAGCAGGTGGCGCATTTCCGCGTAATGTTCATTTCAGTGCTAGTGGAGTCAAGTTAAAACAAAAACTCCAAGTTTCAGTTCTGTTTCTGAGTTTCTGTTTTCAGGTAACATGGTGTCCAGGCTTTAGATATTACATAACTGCTCGATGTACAGTACATTCTATATCCTGTAGCAGGGGTATTAAGTGAGTTTCTTTCCCACCGTATACTTAGTATTTATATGAAAATGGACAGTGGAATTGTACTGCATAAATTATAAAAAAAAAAGGTAAAAGTTTCTTTTTTAAATTAATTTAAAATCATTAAACAATTTATTTTGTATTAAAATATTAGTAATATATATATATATAAATGGTTAATTAAGGCAATATTTTTCTTCTTTATATTAATTCATTTAATGTTTTAATAAAATTAGATTAGAATATTATTTAAAGTCAACAAAAATAGAAATATGGTTTATATTTTGTTCAATAATATGAACCCAATTTAACTCAATTCAATTAATAAAGAGTTTGATAATAAAAACATATATAAAACAATTTGTAAAATACTAATATACTAAATTAGTCTTTCATTCTGTAAGTATACCTTCATGTAGATCATTCTTGCACAAAGTTGTAACATATAAAAAATCAAATAGTTTTAACTGGAGTTAATTTTGTGAGTTTATATTTTACCTAACCATATGTTAAATCATAAGCTAAAATTCATTCCATAATAAAATAGTCTGCGAATGTTTCAAGAAATGCAATAAAAGACTGTTAATGTAACAAATGCTTTTCAAAAGTGACGAGCTGAGATTTAAACTAAACAAACAGATCATATCATCATAAAAGCTTTTGATAATCTGCTAATTTTATTTTCATTGAAATCTATGACTACATCTTAAAGCATAGTTAAAATTGATGAGAAATTTTTAAAAAATACTCTGTACTTTAAATATTCATCCAACTGCTAAAAAAGATTCTTCCCATTGGAAGAAACTTTTTTAGTAGTTGGATAAATGTCCTAATAAATAAAATAAAATTGTCATCTCATATTCAAAAATTTTGCTTGGGAATTTCAGTTAATATTCTTAATTTACTCAATTATTATTGACAAATAAATGAATCCTTGAGTTTGGAAAAGCATCATAATACTTGTAGCCCTTGCAAAAAAAGAATATAAAATTGTGAAATTAATTATTAAAAAATCAATTGAAATCTAAGTTGAATAAATACTAACAAACTGATTAAAAAACAAACAGAACAGCATCCCATATACTAATATATAAAACATATATTCATCCACTAAAACAAACATCTAATATAAAAATTTTTGTTTAACAAAATCATTTAGTTTAATGTTGAAATTTATAATTTTTCAATTAAAATAAATTTTATTTTATCCACTTAAGAATAATTATGAACTTCTAAAATAATTACTTTATCTTCAATCAATTATATATATATATATCAGAAGAACTTCATTTGTGATCTTCTTAATATTAATATTTGTAATTTTGTGTTAATGCAAAGTGATTTTCAATCAGTAATTAAAAAAAAATTATAGAAAGTAAAAATTAAATTGATATGTGTCTTTCAAATAATATGCTAATAATAATAACTAAGTTCTAAGGATCTTTTCTTATTTTTTTCTAATTTTATTAAATAGACTAGTAATTTTTTATATTCCNACAATGTGATGCATATGTTTGATATATAATTATGTTTCTAATTTTATTAAATAGACTAGTAATTTTTTATATTCCTATACTAATATATATATATATATATACTGTATGTGCACATTTTTTTTGGATACATATTATTGAAAATATTAATTTTTAAATTTGATTTAATATTTTTATAGGCTGAAAATTATATTCTAACATCATTCTAGTAGTGCCAGAAGTAAATGATGAAAATTAGTTGATAGTTATACTACTATGCACTATTTTAAATAAAACTAAAATAGATAACACCAGTATAATCTATTTGATTTTTTAATATCTTTCATCCACTGTCAAGTAGCTTTAATGTTTTGTAAAGTTTCTGGATCTTCACGTGTGTTGTTGATCCTATACAATTTAAATTAGCAGGAATAAGAAGTATGTATGATATATGGGGCTTTTAATTTATCTAACAATAATAAAGATTTACTTTCATTAAGAAAAACTGAAAATTGGTAAAAAAAATTTTTTTATAATATTAAAATATGACAAAAATTATTTCTATATAAATAATTANTTGTATTGTAGAATTATTTATTTGTACTGTGTTCAAAATGTATATTTGTCAACAATTATAGAGAACATAGAAATTTCTTGAAAAATTACAATTTAGTCTAAAGAACTAATATAAAATTTAAAAGAATACATAACAGATTCTCAAATACTTATAATCAGTACACAGATTGAGGAAAAAAGTCATTCTAATACCCCTGCTACAGAATATAGAATGAACCCAAAGTTAATTCACCAATGTAAGGAACACATTAGAGCATGGGAAAAACAGATTGATGTGTGTTACATGCACAACTGCCCAAATCTTTATGTTAACCAAATTGAATGCAACTCTGAAACTGTAAATGGGAAGGAGCTCACTTGGCACATCATTTAAGGTCAGAATTACACAAGGAATTGATTGCTGAAAGATTTTATTGAACCACCTCAAATAGTTAAGCCTGGACTACACATTACCAGAATCCATAACAAAATTGTAAAACTGAAAGCCAAACTGACAAAACTTTCAGTTTTGGAATGTTCAGTTAGACAGAAACAAGACTGAAAGCAGGCATAACAATTATTTAACTTTTCAGTTTTTGTTCCGCATTTCTGTTGTACTGCAATCAATAAAAACGTGACATAAAGGCAAAAAGTGTAGTGAAAGGGTAAGGAAACAAATAGATTTGGAATGAATTATTCATTGAAGAAGATAAATGACTGTACAACAAAAAATGTAAAGAATTCAAAGATTATTAATGATTTCATTGCTAATAAATGCATAGAAAGCATGGCAAAATCCGTAGCTTCGTCCATGTTCGACTCTTTATGCCAATTACAGAACTGATCAGCAGGTGGCGCATTTCCGCGTAATGTTCATTTCAGTGCTAGTGGAGTCAAGTTAAAACAAAAACTCCAAGTTTCAGTTCTGTTTCTGAGTTTCTGTTTTCAGGTAACATGGTGTCCAGGCTTTAGATATTACATAACTGCTCGATGTACAGTACATTCTATATCCTGTAGCAGGGGTATTAAGTGAGTTTCTTTCCCACCGTATACTTAGTATTTATATGAAAATGGACAGTGGAATTGTACTGCATAAATTATAAAAAAAAAAGGTAAAAGTTTCTTTTTTAAATTAATTTAAAATCATTAAACAATTTATTTTGTATTAAAATATTAGTAATATATATATATATATAAATGGTTAATTAAGGCAATATTTTTCTTCTTTATATTAATTCATTTAATGTTTTAATAAAATTAGATTAGAATATTATTTAAAGTCAACAAAAATAGAAATATGGTTTATATTTTGTTCAATAATATGAACCCAATTTAACTCAATTCAATTAATAAAGAGTTTGATAATAAAAACATATATAAAACAATTTGTAAAATACTAATATACTAAATTAGTCTTTCATTCTGTAAGTATACCTTCATGTAGATCATTCTTGCACAAAGTTGTAACATATAAAAAATCAAATAGTTTTAACTGGAGTTAATTTTGTGAGTTTATATTTTACCTAACCATATGTTAAATCATAAGCTAAAATTCATTCCATAATAAAATAGTCTGCGAATGTTTCAAGAAATGCAATAAAAGACTGTTAATGTAACAAATGCTTTTCAAAAGTGACGAGCTGAGATTTAAACTAAACAAACAGATCATATCATCATAAAAGCTTTTGATAATCTGCTAATTTTATTTTCATTGAAATCTATGACTACATCTTAAAGCATAGTTAAAATTGATGAGAAATTTTTAAAAAATACTCTGTACTTTAAATATTCATCCAACTGCTAAAAAAGATTCTTCCCATTGGAAGAAACTTTTTTAGTAGTTGGATAAATGTCCTAATAAATAAAATAAAATTGTCATCTCATATTCAAAAATTTTGCTTGGGAATTTCAGTTAATATTCTTAATTTACTCAATTATTATTGACAAATAAATGAATCCTTGAGTTTGGAAAAGCATCATAATACTTGTAGCCCTTGCAAAAAAAGAATATAAAATTGTGAAATTAATTATTAAAAAATCAATTGAAATCTAAGTTGAATAAATACTAACAAACTGATTAAAAAACAAACAGAACAGCATCCCATATACTAATATATAAAACATATATTCATCCACTAAAACAAACATCTAATATAAAAATTTTTGTTTAACAAAATCATTTAGTTTAATGTTGAAATTTATAATTTTTCAATTAAAATAAATTTTATTTTATCCACTTAAGAATAATTATGAACTTCTAAAATAATTACTTTATCTTCAATCAATTATATATATATATATCAGAAGAACTTCATTTGTGATCTTCTTAATATTAATATTTGTAATTTTGTGTTAATGCAAAGTGATTTTCAATCAGTAATTAAAAAAAAATTATAGAAAGTAAAAATTAAATTGATATGTGTCTTTCAAATAATATGCTAATAATAATAACTAAGTTCTAAGGATCTTTTCTTATTTTTTTCTAATTTTATTAAATAGACTAGTAATTTTTTATATTCCTATACTAATATATATATATATATATACTGTATGTGCACATTTTTTTTGGATACATATTATTGAAAATATTAATTTTTAAATTTGATTTAATATTTTTATAGGCTGAAAATTATATTCTAACATCATTCTAGTAGTGCCAGAAGTAAATGATGAAAATTAGTTGATAGTTATACTACTATGCACTATTTTAAATAAAACTAAAATAGATAACACCAGTATAATCTATTTGATTTTTTAATATCTTTCATCCACTGTCAAGTAGCTTTAATGTTTTGTAAAGTTTCTGGATCTTCACGTGTGTTGTTGATCCTATACAATTTAAATTAGCAGGAATAAGAAGTATGTATGATATATGGGGCTTTTAATTTATCTAACAATAATAAAGATTTACTTTCATTAAGAAAAACTGAAAATTGGTAAAAAAAATTTTTTTATAATATTAAAATATGACAAAAATTATTTCTATATAAATAATTATCTTATCATCTGCATATATTTGAATAAACTTCAAAATAATAATTGTAATTTAATATTATTTTTTAAATTTGTTGCTAAATAAAATATTAAAATTGAATTTTTGAATATAAAAACTTCTGATAAATTATTTATAAATTATAAAGATATGGTTAAGTATTGTGAAATTTATATAAGTAAAAAAAGTCATGGAAAATTATAAAAATCAGATACATCCAGTTAACAACATATTAAATATTCTAGTAGGAATGTTAAAAATAACCATCAGACACAGGATTGAAATCAATACTGTATGATTTGTTACTACCATGTTCAATATCTTAAATAAATAAAAACTGTTTATAATTTAAATATGATTTTTATTTCATTCAAAAATAAGTTTAAATAAATATCATATGTTCTAGTAAGAAATTTATACATTAAAAAACAAAGAACTTTGAAAAAATCTTTAATAATAAATAAAAATAATTCCAATTTTTTGGTTACTATAAAACACAAATGTGTCTCATCAATTCACTTGGTTGGTTGGATTTGGTGTTTTGTGGTATGAGGGCCTAGGTAGACCAAAAAGCGCCAGGTCTAGCCAGCTATGTTGCTGTATGCCCTCGAGCCCTGTATATAAATTTATTGCTTTCAGATATGCCACTACTGTAAAATGAATTTTTCCAATCTCATCATTTTGCTATTATGTATCAATCAATGAAAGTTATATTATAGCAATAAAATTTTGAAATATTTTTTTTCATATTTCTCAATAAAAAAAATCATCAAGCTAAGGCTAAATGACTTTTTTTACTTCCATTTAATATTCATAATGTAAATATGATAAGTAATCCATAATAATATAGTGATATTCACTTTTTAATTTTTCTGTATAGTAATAATGATACAATAAAATGTTTGTTTACAAAACTATACACCAACTTTAAAAATGATCTTATTCTTCAACTCATGGTGATTTCTTTTTCAATTTTCCTTTATAGTAATAAATGACATAAAACAGCTAAATATACAGTTTATAATTATTAATTTTGTAAAAGTCAATAATTAATAAAGTTACAACTCAAATAAGATAGAAATTGATAATCAATTATTTCTGTATAATATAAAATTGTAAGATCAAATTCATTTAGCCATGTAGTCAAAACAGCCAATAAAATAACACATCCTATTTTGATGTTAAAGCAATAGTGATGGTAATTACATGTATGTAATCAAGTTCTTTAACACTTTCATACACCAAACATTTTTAAAAGGAATAATTTTAAAAATTTCCAAAGCTTACCATTTATTCTATAAATATATTAATCAAAATAATCAAGAACTTATTATTGATGAAATTTTTAAGTAGTTTTTTGGTCACTATTAACTATTAAAGTTTTCTAAAATAATAAAATAAAGATTAAATTATACATTTTTGGAGAAACTTTTTGTTGTGGAGAAAACTTATTCTTTAATGAAAATACACAATGTGATGCATATGTTTGATATATAATTATGTGATTATATATCAAATATAATATGATTCTCACAATTTATTTCCGACAAGTTATTAAATCAGATAAGACATTCTAGGCTATTACAGCTATCTGTCTTATCTAAGGCCAAACAATCAACTATAGTTATTGAATCGTCATCAAAGTTTGATGGCTTGGATTTAATTTTTCACTTACTATTAATAAATTTCAATGCCAACAATTCAAATTTTTTGATTTATATTTCTATTGAGCACTATTCAATGAAGAATAATTTTACAAAGCTTTGTTGCAATATAGAAACAAAGATAAAATTACATTTGAAAATAATATTGAGTATTTTAAACAATATATGTAATTTTTATCTGCCCCAGACAATAACAAATCAATAACTGAAGATGTACAGATATTTTAATCAAAAATTAACATCCTGCAAACTTTATCAGTAAATTTCTGTTACTTTGACATATATTTTGATTTTATTAATATATAGTAGTATAAGCAATAAGCAATGAAAAATTTTACAGTTTATAAATTAAAATTCTTTGTGGAAAATGCTGTTATTGTTTTTCAAATTAGTGTTAGAAAAATTAAATTTAAAAAAGTATGAAACACGAATAAAAATTACAGTAAATTTTTAAAATTAAATGTATTATTATAACTCAAAAAACTTGGCATCATGTTCAATGAAAAAATTTTGTTACCTGTTAAAAGTGAGGCCACTGACTAATTGCTTAAAAGATTGTGTAACATTGCCTTGATATCACTAGATGATTTATTTTATCAAGTGGTTTTGGTTTTATTTTGTGCTAGTTTTTTTTGTACTTTGATTTATTTTGACTCTTAATTTAAAAATGGAACACTTTAAAAATAAATATGCAAGCAAAGATCATTAATTCAAAAATATTCTAAAGTATATTCCAAGTTGTATTCTATTCTGCAAAAATTGTTGATGACGACTTGTGCTGAGTTGAAAATGTTTTAGAAGACAGAAAAAGCTAGTTTATATCCTCAATTTTAGCAGGTAGATTTGTTTCAGGAATGTATTATATTTTCAAAAGAAATACTATTGTTTATATTGATATGCACTTACATAAACTTAATTATATAACTTTTTAGAATGCAGAGAAATCATTTTCAACTTAAAAAATAAGACAATTATCAGAGTTTTAAATTTAATAGCTTTTCAATAATTAAAATTATTTACCATTCCATGCATGGAAAGCTAGAACTTTTAATAAGTTTCACAAAACCTTTCTTTTTCTAGCAGTTTCTTAATCCATAAGAGAACAAATGTTATAGCTGACGTTCCAATGTTATAGAACCTGAAGAAGGTCATTTAAAATGGCTGAAAACATTTATTCACTTGTGGATTAAGAAACTGCTAGAAAAAAAGTAAAAGGTTTTGTGAAACTTATTTATAGTTTCTGGATACAAATTCACTGAGTTCAGCGTTAATAAAGTTCCTTTAGTATTAACACAAGCACTTTCGATGAGTGTATAACCTTTGTCTTGCTGTACTCGTTAGAAGAGCATTACTGCTTCTGTCAATGCAGCTAGCAATAAAAATCAAATTAGACATCATCAGAGTAGCAGTATCGCTCGCAGGATTCACGCATGGCAAATATGAACATGTGCTCCGTAAGGTAAGAGTCCCTATACCCATGTACCACACTGTACAGAAAGGAAAAAGCATCCATGATCCAGTCATCATTGCCGTATCTTGGACCAACCTCTATAAGCATCAGCCGTGTATTTCGGTGGTATAATTTCATACTACCCATAGCCCCCTACCAAACCTATGCAGGTGTATTTGCAACGATCAGAACAGGTTAACCACTTTAGAAAAGTCAGGGGTTTACACGATACTCCTAGAAAATCTGGCAACGGGAGCTATTACAAGATACATAGGAGCAACAACAAGAATGCTCGCCTCCTGCCTTGATGAGCATCAGGACGACATAGCTAAAGGAAGATGTTCTACAGAGCTTGCTAAAAAAGTTCTTGAGCAAGGCTACAACCCGTTATGGCCCAGAACAACAATAATTAAATGCTGCAACAATCGAAGGCAGGTGTTCATCAGGGAAGCGCTTCTCACGGCTACTTCAGAAGCATGCAATGTTCCCACACTTGATCTACCCGGGGTGTGGATTGCCTTGTATCGGAGTCTAAAAAATGAAATGCACCTAACATCGTATCGCCAATGTGGTAGCATTTCCACGCATGCGCTGCTAGCATCGTAAAATATAAAGATTCGAACATACCAAAAACTAGTTGCACGTTCTTAACGGAATTTCCGGACACCTGGTTTGAATTTAAATATTCTGTTCCTTTGGAACATCCTGCACGTTTGTTTCATTAAAATTTATTCTTTTCACCTGAATATGACGGTTATACACTCGTTGAAAGTGCTTGTGTTAATACTAAAGGAACTTTATTAATGCTGAACTCAGTGAATTTGTATACAGAAACTATACAAAGTTTGGCGTGAGTTTTTAAATGTAACTTTTAAGTTATTTAAAATTATTCGATCATATAATTCAAATATTCCTGAATTTTTTAACAGATTTTTAATTATAGTTTTAGATGTTTCTGTATATTTAATTGGACAATTCAATTGGACAGATGTAATATTACACTTTCTTACACTACATTTGCTTACACTAAATATATGAAACAAATATTTGAGTAATTAATTTATTTTTAATACTTAAATTAAATTAATCAATAAAAGTATACTGCAAATATAATTCTGGCAAAATTCCTTATCTCAAAAAATAAAATAATAACATTATTATATGTCTCTTGCTATATTTAAAGAAGTTATTGTTAAAAAAAGTTTACTCACTTTTAAAGTAAAATAAAAAGTAATTAATTTACTTTTTGAAAAAAAAACTAATGGCATTGATATTTTATTCATGTATATTGAACCAAAACATATTAAAAATAAATAAATAAAACCACTTAGAGAATCAGTTTCAAAATTTAATTCATAATTCAAGAAAATGTAATGCTTTATAATTAAATATTTAAGAACTGACCAACAAGTCAATTGTGGAGTTATTTTTGGTCAGAGTCAGCCAAACTACTAAAACCTTATTCATTTTATTAATGTTAACTTGTGGTTAGTCAAACTGGATAAAAATTCATTATTTTCCTTCTGCAAGTTTATCATGTTTTTCACATTCTGAACTGAGATCTCCTTTATAATTTTCTAAGTTTTTTTACTGTTTTAGTAAATGCTGAAATTGTGACAAAAAAAATAAGCAATTGCCATAAATATATATATATATTATACTTGAAATGTAATTTCCTGATGCATAAGCACTCTTGTAAACTATTTTTTCCTTGTTTGCTTATCATTTAATGGTCGTTAGTGATCATTGCAGTCAACATGCCATTAAATATTATCATCTAATTACAGATTATTTACAATAAATTTACTTAGAGTAAGATAAATGCAATAATATATTACTTCAAAACCAAGAAACTCAATATGATCACAAACCTACTTCCTAATTTCATTTACTATACAAAAACTACCTAGTCATTTCTAATTACCTTGCAAAGAAAATCTCTGTTCTTACACATACAAAGAGAGAGACTTATAACTTTTTTAAAAAAAATATTTTAACTGATTAGAGATGATCGAGAAATGTAGCAAATTAATTTTAACAAAAGTTGACAATTAGAAGAA
This sequence comes from Centruroides sculpturatus, assembly GCF_000671375.1. Lineage (NCBI taxonomy): Eukaryota > Metazoa > Arthropoda > Arachnida > Scorpiones > Buthidae > Centruroides > Centruroides sculpturatus. The sequence goes on from NW_019384873.1 coordinate 355,191, forward strand.
AGTTAACATAAATAAATAAATAAATAAATATATATATTGTATCAACTATGGAAAAGAACATTTGGCAGGAATTCTCCAGACTTGTGTTGAAATCATGCACAGAATACAATTTCCTTCTCCATAACAACTGGCTGTTACAAACTTCTGAAATATAGTTGACAATGTACAGAAGTAATTTTTTTTCTTTTTACAAATTAAAAAATTTGTTATTTTAACTTTTTAATTCATCTAGCAATACACTGGTTGTGATGCATTGTATTATCTGAAAAATATAAAAGTTGTTGACTTGGTTTTATTTATGATTTTATATTCTTAGAAATTTTTCTTGACTAATCTGATGCACATCACCATCATAAAAATTTAATTATTTTGAGTCAGGTTTTTAGAATTTTTCTTTTTGTTTATTAATTGCTACACATTTTCTCTTATTTTTATTCAGCTTAAGATTATCACTCATTAATGGCAGGTGAAGTGTTTACAAACAACATAGTCATTTGATATAATTAATATCATGAAAATACGTGATATTAAAACAATATTATTGCTGATAGAACAAGACCATAGAATGAATCTTTTTCAATGCCATACATTTTATACAATACATTTTAACAATATAATATAATCATTAAGAAAAACCATTTAGAACTTGGAATTATAATTAATGTATAAAGCTAAAACCAATATAAAGTAATGCTTTAAAAATTTAATAAATTATGGATAGTAGAAACAGATATAATTAAAGTTTAGTATAAAATTATTAGACTTATAGCCTCAATTATAAAAATAAATATAATTAGCACTAAGATTTACAAATAATTATTTAACTACTGGTCAGAAATGTAATTTTAATAATTCAAAAATTTAATAAGAGTTTTCAGTTGTTTATAAATCTCCAACAGCTCTCTAAGATTTTATTTAAATTAGTATATAATGTGTAAAATACACATTATATAAAGTCCAATATTATATAACATTTATATAATTTCCACTGTTCTGATGACAATGTTTTTAATCAGAATTGTTTATTATATGTTTAACATTTAAAGTTTATTAAATTTTTCATCAATTTATGATTAAAAGAAATCAAGAATTTTAACTTATGATTATTGATTTTTATTTATAATTTATCAATTCTTAACATTTAACATTTATGAAGCATGTAACTTTAATTACATGCTTCATAATTAATTGTACCCCAATATACAGATTTTGAACATACTTAAGTTTTTATTTTTATTTAAAAATTACAGAGCAACAAGAAATAATTTACTATTTGATTTATTGTATTTTATTTTATCAGAAAAATTTTATAAGTTTCATCAAAATCTTTTCAATCAAAATCTACACAATGTGAAATCTTAATATGGTATATTCAACTACTACATAAAATAATTTAATTTTAATATAGTTACAATTAGTTATATAATTATTATTACATTTTAATAGCAAGCAGATTTTTAAAATCCCAATATAAAATCAGTTTTATATTTACCATCAACTCCATTTTGTTCGTAAGGTCGTTTCCGAAGTAAACTAGAAGAAACACTATTTATTGTTGCAGGCAATCTAGTTATAGGTTCTTCTACTTCAATGGGTCGAGGAATAATTAACTGACCATCTAAAATACACAAAAATTAATAAATATTCCATACACACAAACACACACATATAAAAATTAATTCCAACTATTCAGAGCAATAAATATTAATGTTCTAATATATTAGTCAAAACAACAATTTTCTCATCTGATGTTTGTATAATATTCAATAGCACATCTATATTATCATAGTATTTGAAATCTACAAGACAAATTTCATAATAAATATTACATAGCTATAGTAAACTTTTACTAATTTAATTTCTAATGGACCTGAAAATAATTCTATTATCCAAAGTTTGGATTATTAAAACTAACAAAATAATTAAAATTAAGGAAAAAATATAACTGTTTATAAGTAAGAAAGAAACTGCATATATTTATTGAACAATAAAAATAAAACAAAAATATTACATTTAATTAATTAATTAATTAAACATATTTATCAAGTTTATTAAAACCGAATGAAAATGTAAAATGATAAAGCTTTAATAAAATGGCAATTTAATATTTCAGGAAAATTTCATTAAAGATTAAAAAGGAAAATATATGCAATAAGATGTAATTTTCATGACAAAGAAAAAGTTGTAGTCACTGGCATAATACATACAAATATTATGCATACTTTTTTCACAGTTTAATTAATTAAGCCACTGTAAATTTTGGAATGTGCCAAAAGGCATGACGAAAAAAACAAAAATGCAGAAACACATTCAGGCAAGCAAAGCAACCCAGAAATGCAATACATTATCATATTTTCAAAAGCCCAATCCTATGGTGAACAAAGTTAGTGTACCTGTGTTTCTACCTGTTAATGCTATAATTTAATTTCCTGCTACATAAGTGCAATAATAATAATAATAATATTTTACTAAAAATATTTTTAAACATAAGATAAATAACATTTGGTATTATTTGTGCAAGTTATAAAATGCAGATGTTCTGTACAATTGTCACCTTGCTGTACCCAATCTTCCTCTTGCTACGACAGAATGTTCAGGACAGCTGTTTAAAAAATATTTTCTTGGAAAAACCGAGTTAATGTTGCATGATGGACTTTTGTGGAAATTTTCTGCAATCATCATGTCCAGTTTCTCATTTTTGGATTTTGCAGCTGTCTAGTACAGTATGTTCTCAATATCATCTGTTTACATTCCTCAAATCTCTCACCAACTATCTACTTTGTTGTCTTTTGCATTATTATATTGGATTAATATTGTTATTTGTACTCTATTTACATAATTGTGACAAATTTTTCACACATGATTCAGCAGAAGGCATTATGCTTTGATGTGGGCCTTCAGTTTGATAGTACAGAAGTTACTGTACTTTGCTTTGTAACAGAAAGTATGTTTTTTTATAAGTACTGTATTGCAATGAAAATATTGTAAAAACAATTCACAAATAGTTGTGTGATAGGGAATGACTTTTCAATCAGAAAGAGGCAAAAGTGTGAATACTGAGAATAACTGGTGCATTTTTTACTGCATACAGCTTTTTTAAACATTTCCCAGCTTATTTTTGTCTTGCCTGCCAGATGATGAGCCTTTAACAAGTTGATATGCATGACAAATTCTAATTTAATTTATATAAAAGTGATATTTTTGCACAATAGAGTTTATAGAATGAAACAACTTGAATCAAATTAATAATAATAATGCCGTTTTTAGTTTCAATTTTTAGCAAAATAGCAGAAAGTAATGCTGTTGTGCATAAACCAAATTAAATATTATATCATACTAGAGCTATCATTTTCAGTGTATTTGATTATTTTTAATCATCAAAATTTACTTTATAGTAGTAATAAGATCAGTGAATTAATAGCTTATTAGGATAATAATTATTTTGTCATGTGTCTTAATTATCAAAGTTGTCTATAATGATGGCATTATTCAGATAGAGATAATTACCAGAAATTTATCAGCTTTTAAGATATCAATTCAAATAGGAGTATTTAATAATATCAATTAAAGAAACTGAACTGAAAGAAAATGAATAAAAAACTAAAGTATGAATGTACATGTCTTTGGTGGTTTTGGAAAAAAACTGCAAAGAACATGTTTGTGACATATAAAGGATTTTTCATGTTTTTAAAGACACTTTTAATGACTTCATACAAAGAAAAAGCTGTTTGGTAAATTCATAACTGCAATTTAAAACATGCATAAAACCTGCATCTTTTTCAAATTATCATTTAAAATAGATAATCTGTGGGCTATCCACTTGAAATTACAGTATACTCTAACAGCACTTGTCAATTTGTAAAAAAAAGCACAAAATGACAAAAAATATAATTAATGCAACAAATAAATAAAAATAATTCAAAAATCAGTTTAAAAAGATAATGAATACTTTATTAAATTAGTTCAGATAGAGTATGAAAATAAGTGATATGACTCAAAGAATAGAAACAAGTTTGGCTTTCAATACTGAGAAACATAAAAAAAAAGCAAATATATTTGTTCTTCATAACAAACAATTTTTATCTATTACTTTTACAGGAATTAATTTGGTAATTTCTTAAAATTCTACCATATTTCTATTTATTACTAATGAAAAAAGTATTAAATTATGAACTACTATTGAAAAAGTCATTTATTACAGTTGTTTGGATAAATATACAGTTGCATTGCAACAATAATACATTTTCACATTCTCCCATAATTTTAGTTGTTTATTGCATATAATTCATTACTTTCTTTTTTAAATACTTTTTTATATATTCTAGAAAACAATATAAATTGAATAAAAATATGATGACAATGTAATAATTAAATATCAATAATAAAAAATAAAATTGGAAAAATAAAAATAAAAAACAACAATTCTATATATTTTACAGTATATTAACATTGTTGATATGTTAATGTTTATTTTAATATAAATATTTAATAGCTTCATCTTATTTATTTAAATATCATAAAATTTTAAAACACATCCTATTAAACAAATACTCTTCTCTTAAAACTTCAGAGAGAGATTCTGTCAAGAATATAAAAACTGTCTTTGTCTGATTTCAGTTGTTATACTTCCAAAAGCAAAAACTAACAACAGTTTGCAAGTCATGATTTCAATTAATGTAAATTCATCAAAAATAAATTTTTATTTGAAATTTTCATTCACAAAACTGATTATTATTAAGCCAAATGACTGCCATATTTTAATCAGGCTACTTTACCACTACTATTAATAATTAAATTCTGAGTAATTTGGTGCTATAGTCTCACTCCAGGATGATTCTTTTCTTCCAGAATATTTCTAATTTAATAAATATTAATTTAATTATAATTATTAAATTTTATAAGAGATGGCACCTAAAACGTACCTCTAGTATCAAATTACTCAGAATTTAATTATTAATAGTAGTGGTAAAGTATCCTGATTAAAATATGGTAATCGTTTAGCTTATTATTATTAACTTTGGGCTTTGAAATGTTGCTATCTGATTATTATTTTTGAATTAACACAAAATATCTTTATAAAGAATAACTAACAGCATTTACATATTAAAATAACTAAAAATAATATTAAACTAGTCAGTTACCATTACATGATAAATTATAAAAATATCACATATTCAATGAAAATACATATATCAATGAAAAATAATCATCAGTTAAAATATGACAATTCCATTTTCTTTCATACGAAATAAAAATTATACTACTATATTGTAAAATGTTTGATGATTAATAAAAACCAACTTGTTATTAAATGATATAATCAATGAAATTCTTTACACAATCTGACAGATTCTATGCAAGAACTATGCAGTAAATAATATTTGAGTGTCTAACTTTTAAAATTTTTTAAATAATAATTTTTATCAATGTAGAACTAATTTATTTTGGTTATTGAAGTATGAAACTGTGCCTATGAATAAGACTTTTAGGACCCTGCATACATAATAATGTTCATATTGTTTTTGGTACAAATTCTATTAAAATTCATACAACTAATACAATATGTATTTAATTTCCCTTTCTTTTGTCAAGAAACTGACAATATTTGACAGTTCTCAAAGATGAAAGGTTAATTATGTAATTATTTTTCTGCACTGCTGTCCTGTGAAAATTAAGAGGGACTTTTAGTATTCATTACAGGTTTAAAAAATTAATTAATAAAATTAAAATTTTACAACAAAAATTTAAATCTTTGATGCAAAACTTTATCTTAGATTAATTTTATACAACCTGTTTTATTATTATATTCTTAGTAAATGTAAGAGTTGTGATAATTGTAAATGATCAAATATATATAAGATATGAACAGAGAAATTTAAATGCCTAACCAAAATATAAAAAGTGTTGTGAGAAGAAAATTTGGTGGTTAATAAATCAGACATAGTCATACCTGAGTATGTTAAACAATTTTTGATATTAGGTTTTGATTTTAACATGCCCTTTAGAAATGATGTATTAAAAATGGTAGCAGATATAGATTTGCTGTTATGAAGACTACCAGTTGATAAAAATAAAAGAGAGTAACTTACAGGAGACATAATTGAAAACTTAAAATAGGATGTTAAAAGCAAATAAAGGTAGACCACAGTGTATAAGTTCACAATTTTATAGGAAATTGAAGCAGGTACAATCATTTCTAAGTAAAAACAATCTTAAAATAGTTAGTGGATAAATCTAAACAAGTGGTTGTTAAAAATTATGATTAGAAAATAAAATATTAGAACAAGTTACAAGAACAATTTTATAAAATTAGATGATAATCCATTGAAAATAGTTTAAAAAAATTGGAAAAAGGATGAGCTATTATTATAAAGATAAGAAAATATCGGTTAAAGAAAAAGTAAAATTTTAGATTTTAATGCATGTAGAACCTCTATATGTAAAGTCAGAATGAAAACTCACAAACCAGGTAATCAATGTCATCTGATAGACTTTCATAATATTGTTTTCTTTAACTTGAAAGTATTTTTTAAAATTAAAAATACAGCACACAGAATTATTTGATATATGTATATATATAATGCAGACCAGCTAATTAATAAGTTAAAAAAAGTTGGAATACAGATCTTAATATTTAGGCTAATCATACAATATGAAGTCTATGTACCCATCAATAAAATGGACATTAACAGAAAATAGTTTAATTAATATTAATATAGAAAGTTAGTAACTAACTTAAACTTTCATTTGTTAGTAATTACTTTTTGGTAAATGGTAAAAAATTTATAGGAAAAAAAAAGTATTAATATGGGTACAGTATTAGGTTCTAGATTAGCAGAAATAGCTATGATTAACATAGATCAGAAAATTAAAAAAAATTGAAGGTGTGAATTTATTATCAAAATATGTGGATGACTTGTTTTTGATTTTTTATAAAAATAAAGAAGAAGAATCTTTTATATTTAATGAAGTAAATAAAATTAGTATAAATATTAAGTTTGAAATTGAAAAAGAATTCAATAGTAAAATTAATTTAAATACTACAGTTATTAGAAATAAATCAGGGTTCATTTTCACAATTTGAAAAACCTTATAATTTATGATTTTTCTAATATTGCAAGTCATATTGTTCAATGGATATAAAAAAGAGTTGTTTTATGCTAGAAATGCAAACATTATGAATCAAAGTGACTGAATTACAGAATAGTTACAGGAGACAGATAATTAAAAAAAATATTTATTAAATAATTATCTGAAGAGATCGATAAAAATTTGCTTTCAGAAATTCCTTAATGACAGATATAAAGTAAATACTAATAAAAGAAATAAAAATTACACATCATTTCCATATACTAAAAAAATGTGATCTTTTAAAAATAATCTCACAAATAACATGATTCTGGCTCCTAGCTTTAATACTAAAATTAAACATTAATAGAAAATAGGAATAATATAAAACATATAGGCAAAGTCATGGGAGTGGTCTGTAGTATCAAATATTTGTGTAAAAAACAAAAAAGTATATGTAGAGAAAATAGGAATGATTTTTTGAATGTAGGTTAAAGAGTATGAAGTGGCAATAAAACTAAAGAATGAGAATTTACGCTGATATTTATACATTGAAGAAAATGATTGTGATATAGATAAACAGAACATTAAAATATTACATAAAGAATTGGACAATTACTTATAGAAAATTTTGAAATTATAAAATATAAAAATAATATAAATTTAAATAATGGTATACCAGGGGTGTCCAATCTTTTTGTTTCTCTGGGCCACATTGGAAGAAGTCATAGGGTTTTGGGCCACAAGTATATACAAGTATATTTAAGAATTAATGTTTCTAGATTATAGTAATAAGTATTAAAACTTCATTACAAATAAGGATATTTTAAAAAATTACTTCTACAGACACTTTAAATTTTTACTTAGAAATAGATAAATTCATTTACTATAAAGGAGACAAACAAAACTTTATTGGAAAAACACAAATATTTGTTTTATTTGTGTCTCTAATTAGAGAAATTATGTATAAAGCTTTGTGAAACTTCTTTTTTGAGTTAATGCCATTAAAATATATAAATAAAAAATAAATAAATAAATTTGTTAATTTTGTTTACACGTTTATTGGGCTGCATGCGGCCCATGGGTTGGACACACCTAGTTTGTAAAGGAGTCAATGTCCGATCGTTATTTTATGTTTTGGGGCATTATTTTTATTTAATTATTTTCTTTTTGGGGTTCTTTTTTTTTTTGTTAAGGACAAATTCCTAAGCACCAGTGACCATGAAAGAAAAAGCAAACTTAGTTTGCATCGGTGCCTGATCCTGGAACGACATCTTATGTAAATTAAGACAGTGCGGAGCTGCACTCGAAATAGAATAAAAAGTGGCACTCCACGACGGAGAAGGTAGCTTTCAGGTGACAACTGTGGTAGAAACGTCTGTGATCAATTAGAGGAAACCGTATCTTTTTGCTGTAGAATCCATTTGAGGTGGAGATAAAAGCTTTGTTGAGTTGGATATAAGTATTATTGTCTTTGATTATTGATTTTTGTTGCTACTTTTCTAGTGTTCAATTATATAACTTACTGTTGGGACAATTAACCCATTATTGTTTTGTTGTCAAGATAATAAACCTTATATTTATTGTGAATTATTATATGTGGTTGTGAAAATTATTGGTTTTATTATTTTGGAAAGTCCAGGCCTGGTACTTGAACCCTACTATTATGTAACCCCTTTTGGTTTTCGTAAACGGTGCGTTACAAGTTTATACATAAAATGATGTCTGACTGGCCTTTTATAATGCACATCTCTTACATAGCACAGCTGTTCCTGCACAGCTCAAGTAATTTAAAAACCTTGAAATTTACAAAGCAACTAAGAAAGGTTTCACTGTTAATTTTAAGGACACATATTCAGTATCACATGCATGGAAAGCTATGAACATTTGTAATCTTACTTATATTTCTAGGTATTTGATTTTTTTTTATATCTGCTATTTTTATTTGTAGTTATACCTAATATATGTACTTTATTTAATCCATTATATTGATTTAAATTTTATTTTAATTTCATTTTATTTTTCTTCAACATTCTTTTAAGCATGAGACCACCAGCACAAATTTAACAAGTTCTATTTTATTTAAATTTTGTTCTTTGTATTATTTCATAACTTGAAGATGGCTGTTAAAAATATTTGTTATTATAATAAATTTATTCATTTTAACTGGATTATAGGTGTTAGTTAATGCTTTTATTGTAATCTCATCCAGTTTTGCAACATCTTTTAATTTCAAAAAAATAAATAAATAAATAAACAAAACTTATTACTAAACTAAAGTATAATCAAATATTTAACAAAAACTGTATACAACAGTTGGTAGTACAGTTCATTACAATTTTGCAATGTTTTTAGTTTAATTTGTCTGAAAAGTTTAAAAATTAGTCAATTAATATCTTATCTAACTTTCAATTTAAACTTAAAGACAGGCAAAGAAATGATTATAATATATAGAAATTATTTATTTAAGAAACTTTTAGAAAATATACCTTCTCCTCTGGGTGGAGGAGGAAATGCAATTCTTTCTGGTTTTGGTATTTTATCTAAAGGGGTTGGATCTAACCATTCTGGACGAGGAATATTTGGAGTACCAAGACGATGAGAAACATCAACAACCAGTCCTCGTTCACGTGGTTTAGGTTTTGGCATTACTGCAGTTTCTGTTAATTTTGTCTGACCTTAAAAATTAATAAAAATATTTTAAAGATATAATTCTATGTAATTTCAATTACAGTTAAACATTCAATACTTACATTCCTGTTTAATGGCTATAACATTAATTGACTGAAAAGGATTTCGAGCTGCATGTCTTGGACGAAGAATATGAGTACATAGTCTTCTTGCTATTCGTGTTAAAGGAGTAGTATGTAAATAAAAGGCTGCTCGAGTTTTCATGGTTGGTCTGGGACTACCTGAACGTAATGCGAGTCCATGTGCAGTAGCACAATGACGTGCTAAATGAGCTTTTAACTTAAATTCCTATATAAGAATTGAATTTCATAAATTAATAAATTTAAATTAGTTCATTTAAAATAAATATATTTTGCAATATAAAATATTAGAGAGACTGTCATATTTTAATCACATGTTCTTTGTATACATATATATACTCACGTGTATATATATATATATAATACAATATACAATACCATATTGGCCCAATGTTTTATTAGTAAATGTTTTTCTCAGTCTTAAAATGGAGAATCACTCAACCTACATTCAAGTCTGATTAAAGTTTTCTTTGATTTCAACAACTGCCTGATACCCATCTTACAGAGTTAAACTGATGCTAATATTCAGTGTGTCATTGAAAAACAATGACACACTGAATGCAAAGTTGTGATCTGTCATGGATGCAGCCTACAAACTATGCATGGAAATTAAGTGATTGTTATGTTTAAGGTATATTATTATTATTATTGTGTTGGGTTTAGTGGGTAATACTCAGTTTAAACCGGTGGCTGTGTACTATGCCGGACCAGAGTCAAGGCATAGTAACCAAAACAAAACTAAAATTAAATAAGTGTGTCAGTGTCTGTATTCAGGAATTTCCTAACAATGTGGCATGTATTCAATATAGTGGCCTTCTGTAGTGTTATGTATGTATTTCTACTCAATTCTAATGTTCCCAGGCTTTTGTGTAGTGTGTGTGGTATCACACCTGTACAGGAAAGAACAACAGGTACAATAACTACCCTATCCATCCTCCATAGATGCCTTATTTCCTGGGCAAGTTCTGTGTACTTGCTAATTTTTTCAGTGCATGTGTTTTGTACATTGTGAGTGTTTGGAATGGCTATGTCTATAATGTATGTGATTTTATTGTGTTTGTCAATGAGTGTGATGTCTGGTCTGTTGTGGTAAATTGTTTTATCTGTGATTATGGCTCTGTCGTAATACATTTTGTGCGTGTTATTTTCCAATACTGTCTGTGGAATATACTTGTAGTATGGTTCGTGGATGTCTGCCAATTTGTGTTTCTTTGCAAGCTCTTGGTGTATTATATTTGCTACTTGATTGTGTCTATGTAAGTAATCTGTCTGTGCCAAGAGCTTGCAACCAGAAGTGATGTGTTGTATAGTTTCTGGCATGATGTGACATTTTCTGCATGTGTCATTTGTGAGTGTTGTATCTTTGAGTATGTGTTTTCTGTAGTTTTTAGTATTTATGACCTGATCCTGTATGGCAATCATGAATCCTTCCGTCTCCCCAAAGAGGCATCCCCGATCTAACCAGCTGTTTGACGCAGTTTTGTCAACAAAATCCTGGGCCAGGTCGTAAGGATGCCTGCCATGGAGAGCCTTTTGAGCCCATGATTGCTTAATGTTGTCTATGCTTTTTATATGTTGTGTCATGTCTGTATGTTGTGAGTGTAAGTTTAATGGTGTGTTATTTGAGTCTGCTAGAGTTACTGCTTTATGTAACTGTGATGTTTCTTGTTTCTTGTAGAAAAACTCTCGCAGTGACTGTATTTGTTTGTAGTGAAGGTTAACTATGTCAATCAGGCCACGTCCGCCTTCTTTACGTGGAAGGGTTAATCTTTCTGTGGCGGATTTAGGATGATGTTGTTTATGCTTAGTAAGTGTTGTTCTTGTTTTCCTTTGGAGTTGCTCGAGATCTGTGTGAGTCCAATGTATAACTCCAAAAGAGTATGTGAGTACTGGGATGACATATGTGTTTATTGCTTTAACTGTGTGTTTTGCATTTAACTGTGTTCTAAGTATAGCGTTTAACCTACTTTGGTATTCTTTAATTAATCGTTGCTTTATTTGTGTATGTTCTGTTAGTTTGGCCTGTTGGAATCCTAAGTACTTGTAGAACTCGCCCTCTTCCATGGATTCAATAACGTCTCCATTTCCAAGTGCAAAATCTTCTTTCTTCAGGATTCCTTTTTCTATGTGAAGTGTTTTGCATTTGTCTAAGCCAAACTCCATTTGTATGTCCTTAGTGTATGAATGTGTGATTTGTAGGAGTTGATGAAGTTGTTTTTGTGTGGATGCATAAAGTTTTATGTCGTCCATGTACATGAGATGTGAGAGTGTAAACTGTGTTGTTTTTTCGTGTCTGATATTGTAGCCGTATTGCGTGTTGTTTAACATGTTGGATAATGGATTCAGGGCTAGGCAGAACCAGAGAGGACTCAAGGAATCTCCTTGAAAAATTTCTCGCCTAATGAATGTTTCGTTTGTTTGTATGGAAGTGTTACTAACCCTGAGATGTAGTGTTGTTCTCCAGTGCTGCATAGTGTTTTTGAAGAATGCAATGAGTGATGAATGTATTTAAAGAATGCAATGAGTGATGGATGTATTTTATTATTATTATTATTATTATTAATTTGTTTTACTTAATTTTAAATTACAAAGTTTACTTTGTAATCTCTATATTTTTATTTTATATATAGATTAAATAATTGTAAATAATATACAAAGCTAATATCATTTACAAAGAATCATACATCATAAAAAACACAGACTGTTGCAAAGTAACAATATATGTAGTCAGAGAAAGCCTCTAATATCTTATTAAAATGTGAACATTTTAATAAAAATAAAATAATTTATCTCATCATGAATTATTACATACCTTACCACAACCAGTAATTGAACATCTGTAGGGTCTATGAGCAGCCATATGAGCTGCAATCCTCTCTGAAAATGATCCTGACATCAAATCTACAGTTTCTGCAAAAAAATAAATAAATAAATAATTTTGTAAGATCCTATATTAGCAATATTTATTTTAGTCAGAACATATTTATAATTACCATGCTATGTGATTAAAGTAACAAAAGTTCATAAAGTTTAAAAATAAATATGTCTAATAATATAATATGCATCTGTGGTTCTATACATGCAATGGTAAACTGTAATCCATAGGTCAAGCACTGACCACTGAGCTGCATGACAACTTTAAGGTATCTGCAAAGAGTGTCTAAAGTATTAATTTTTTTATAATTTATAAAAAGCTATGTGATATGTAGTGTGAAATTGGGATCCTAAAGCTGTCATGAGATGTTTTAAAGGCTACAAATTATGAACCTCAGATAGAAAATTATCATAAAATAAACAAAAGTATATTTTCTATCAAATGAAATACTCGTTTCCATTACAATCACATTGTTATTTTCTTTTTATTTATAGATTAAAAATACATTTTATTATTACTACATTATTGTGTAAGTTTAAACTTGGCAATAACTGGAAGTACTTAAACAAGAACATATATATATTTACTGTACATACACCATAACCATCAATATATTTAGTAAAATAAACAGACATCTTCAGGTTACATAAGTTTAATGCAGAACTGAATATTAAATCAAACAACGAAACAAGGTTCATATTGTGCATTTATTGTATATTCATAAAAACTTGATAAATAAATCAACCATCAACTCAATATTAAAATCTTTTACTTCAAGTAAAACATTATTACATATAAAAACACTCACCTAAGCGTGTTGGATACATAAAACCACCATATTTTTTCCAATATAGCCAGCAGGAATGGCACAATCTACATTGAGTATGAGCAGGTCCCCAAGCATACCATTGGCTAGCAGTCAATGCTGTAAAAACAATAAATTTTAAGATTTGCATTTTATGAATGATTCAAAAAAATGATTTCTTATTTAAATGAAAATTTTTGAGGTTATTTCAAAGACAAGACTTTAACTTGTCCAGTGTTATTCCCGACAAATCTCAAATCGTGACCTGCTGACCTTGACTAATTGACCCAAGATATCTCGTTTCAGCATCGGAAAGTTTTTTGAAACTAAATGTCGCTTCTCATTATAATTTTTATATTAAAACTAGCTTCTGAAATATAATTTTTTTAATTTTTACATTTATTAATATATTTATTTTGTTTGTGCAAAATAAAAAAATAATTTTGGACGATACAATACCCACAATTATTTTTTTCAAAAATGTGTAATTTTCATTAGGTTTTACATCGACAAAAATTCAATATGGTGCCACATTCAACGGAAAAAATGTCAATATCAGATAGGTTAAAATATAACAATAAAAATGCTAAATATAATGATCACAATTTCTAACTTATAAATTTGCCATGTCAAACTTCTATATTTTAAAGTTATTTTTCAATCTATTTGATGAAACAAAGCAATAGTTTTATTTTAAAAATTCTTGTTGAACTTTTACTTAACTAAAAGCTAAACAACAGTTTATTTTAATGTGTTATTTTGTGCATATCAGTGTTAACTGAAAAGTTCCAGTTTATTAACTAACTTTATGTGTTATTTATTTTTTTATTAAAATAAGTACACATTATTCTTGTTAAATATTTACATGAAAGAAAATATTTAGTTTTATTATTTTGGAAAATTCTAAATATTCCTTTTAGACAATCATTATATTCACAATAACAAATACAACTTAAGGCTGCAGAGTAAAAGTATCATTGTACTGAATTCAACTGTTTAAATTCAATATAATTTCTTAACTTGAATAATTTGTAACGAGGTAAAAATTATAAATAGTATTATTATTATTACAAAAATATGCACACTTCAGTAATTAATATAAAAATCAAATTATTCATTTACTTCATGTATTTTTTAACTTTTAAACAACTAAACTATTGTCAGAAATATAGAATCTGAATATATACATGTTTTAAAAATTTAATTTAAAATGGTTCAAACATATTCAAAAGTAGAGTATAATTTTAAAATTATAACGAGCAATTTATTGTGACACCGTCAACATGCTGGGCTGCAATTTTTAATCATATTTTTAATTTATTTAATTTAAAATGTATGCTCTCCACCTCAAATTAACCTTTTAGCAGTGGGATAGTCAGGTATGGTGCTATCCCAAAGTAGTGGAGAATATACCTGGAAAATTTTTAAAGTATTTCTTCATGCATTTTTTTCTCATTACCATTTCGGAAAAATATATTATTTTGTAAACAGTTATGTCTAGTAAAGAAAAGTCTTTTTTTATTGTTACATAATTCATTTTTTATGTGAATTTGTTTTCACGGTAGTTTTTGGCAATACCCACCCCCAAAAGAATTTGATGTATACAGTGGTGCCTCGTATAACGTACGCCTTGAATAACGGACTTTCTGTTTGACCGTTACGTGACTCGAGCAACGGACTTGCTGCGAACAACGGACTTTCCGTTCGGCAGTTACGTGAGACGAACAATGGACTTTCTTCGAACAAGTGCGAATGATGTTTCCACTCTTTTGCCGTTGCCAATGACAATCTGCTATTTTTAGCATATATTAGTATTATTAGAATGTATTATTAGTATATCTGAAGTAGAAATGTAATGTAATATATGTTGACGATTCAAATAAACGAAATGTAATTGTGTAGATGCCGAGGTGGCGGGACGAAAAGAGGTTGTAAAAGACAAACGGAGCGAGAGCAGCTCGTAGAAGTGTTTAGTGATCTTAATTAATATAGAATTATTCGTATCATATAATCTGGCAAGTTAAGTCATTTATAATGCATCATGGCTTCTAAAAAAACAGAAAGGTGATTTCAATTGAAACAAAGCAAGAAATCATCAGGAGTGAAAGTTGACAAAAACTTTCTTGTCGAATGGGGAGAGGTTCAGGAGTTTACCAACACTCATTATCCAAACAGAGCTGAGGCCAACAGGATCAATGATCTCTACGATGACATCTTTGTCCGTCATTTCCGACAGGTGTTAAAGAAGAAAGAGAAACAGACCACCTTGGTCATGTTTTTCAAGAAGCCAGCGGGCAAAAAACAAAGGATGGAACAAGAGAAGTTGACCCTGCAAGTTCCGGTAGCCTCTCCTGAATCTGACTCCGATTAAAAAACAATAAAAAAAAAGACCCGCTGCAATGTGTAAAAAGTCTGTATCTGTATGAATGTGTAAAGAAAGTGTTCTTCCACCTCCTCCTCACAACATCTGACTACCGGGCATAATTGGTGACTGCGCCATTTTCATTTTTTTATGGTACAGTACGGTTATTTTATGCTGTGGAATGAATTATATGTTTTAACATGTATTTCTATGGGAAAATGCGTTTCGTATAACGGACGTTTCACTTAACGGACGTGCACCTGGAACGGATTAAGTACGTTGTACGAGGCACCACTGTATATGCGTCCCTCACCACTGCCACACAATCGCCCCAGATATATAGATATATATACATCCCTCACTGCTGAGTGGTTAATAGTAGCTTGTCCCTGTACATCATACTTTTCCTTTAACAATAGAGTCATGCCAGTCATCCATATAACACCTTTCACAGGGAAATTTTTGAATTGATATAACTGATTTCCAGTTTGAATCAAAAGTTTGTGTATAGTTTAATAGTTTATTGGGAACTCCTGCCCCTAAGGTCTCCATATCTGGTCTCATCTTTCATCTGTCTAAGTCTGTTCTCAAGATTAAGAAAAGATAGAAACACAGACGGACAACAGTGGAAATTTATAGGTCTACAATTTTTTTTCAAATTGCAGCCCAATTATTTTTCTATGTAAGTGAAATATGATTGTTATTCTTATATAATATAATAACAGAGTAAATTTACTTAGATGTAAGTGTAAATTTTTACAACAAATTTTAATGTAATGTTAGAAGTAAATAAATCTAAAAATATATAATACATAATCATTTAATAAAGTTTATATTATTTTAAAATAAATATATATACTTACTGTAACAACTTTCACATGGACGACCAGCAGCTGAGGGACTATCACCAGCACTACTCCCATTCAAAATTCCTGGTTTATTATTGCTATAAAATTTGAAAATATTCCATTATTTAAATAAATACATTAAGACAGTGATGGGCAAACTTTTTAAAGAGCGGGCCAAAGGAAAAGAAGAAAACTTTAGGCGGGCCAATATAATTGTAACCTAGCGCTGCATCTGAAAATCCAGGTGGCGCTATAAAAACATGTGCAGGCCGTCCGCCATATTTCTTTTTCTCTCTTTCGGCTACGTGTAAAACAAAATTTTGTACATGATTGTAAATAAACTTTCATGGTGAGATATAAAGCTTCGGTTATTTTATATAATCAACGAACACTCAAATTAAGTGGTGCTTCAACCACCCCAGCCTGTATTCTTTTTTACTCGTCAGATTAGGAATAATGTCGCGCGGGCCGGATAGAACATTTCAGGGGGCCGCATCTGGCCCGCGGGCCGTAGTTTGCCCATCACTGCATTAAGAAGTTTAATCTTTAACTAGCTTAAATTCTAAACATTTTGACCTTTTCAAATTGTTCTTGTTATTAAGATTAATCCATACATTACACATTCTACAAATACATCATAAATAATTTTCTTCAATAATGTATTAAATATAAAAGAGATTAAAGGCTAATTAAACTAAGATTAATCCAATTATAATTTCTTGCTAAATCTAAGCAAATAAATTGTAGATTAATTTATACAAAATAAAAATAGGCAATAATACATTAGTTTACTAAAAAATCAATAATTTTCCAATACAGGTATAACTCGCCTTATGTCAGTTATTGGTTCCAGGAGAGGCGACTTAAGTCGAAAAATGACGTAAGTTGAATTTACTTGTCACTAGGCTAAACCACAAATAACCATTCCCAGTTCTGTATTTTATTTATACAGTAAATGCATTTTTAATAATATATGGTTAATAAGAATCTGTTTTAAGCTTACAAACAAATAAATTTTAGTTTTTAATACAGTACAGAAAAAAAAATAATCTAAATTTACAAATACATGTACATATGTACATACTTGTAAATGTACTGTACTGTACATGTTTACAATTTGGCAATGTTTACAGTGCATCGCAGACTCTATTTGTAAATGTGGTTTGCTCTAAGACATTATAAAATAAAATGATTCTGTAAGGTTAAATAACAAATACAGTTATTAAAATTATTTTGCGATAGTAGAAAAACTAATTTATGTTAAATTTACCAATATTGAGTGGCACTGATAATGACGCAAAACAGTGGATATTGAAACTACCATAGAAAATTCCAATATTGAGCTCTTAAAGATTGCTAAATAAGACGAAAACACATAGTTACAGATGTTTTCGTATTTCGTTCTTTATGATTTATGATGATTATATTAACGTTTACTGTAAACGTATGTATTTTAATATGATTTTATGTGTTTTTAACACTTTTCTAGTGATATTACGACTTCAATATTTGTGGTGGGCAGACATAAAGTCGAATAAAATGACTTAAACCTAACTTTTATTTTTCCATATATTTTTTTGGACAAACGACGTATAATCGAGAATGATGTAACTCGAGATATACCTTTATAGCCATCTATAACAGATAATGATCCTAAAAGAAATTTTCACAACCAAAATACATTTTACAATATAAATTTTTGAAGTAAAATTTGATTTTTTTTTGTCTAATATTTTTACATAAAGAAAAAAAAGTATTAAAAACTTAACTTGTATTAAAAACTTACTAATTAGGAATGTAGACCTGCTTTAATTTGCTCTCAGCTTCTACAGCTTTTACTCTCTTTTGTTGAACATAACGGTCTGTAGTTTTCCACATATAATAGTATTCAATAATATTGTTAAGGCTTTTCCAAGGAAGCTAAAATAAAATGTCAAATAATTCAGAAATCAACAAATGCAATTCAAAAACTTAAATATTTATTCAATTTTTAAAATAGTCTTTTTATATTTTATATTAAAGAATTTTATGATAATTTAATAATTATAAAAAAGTTTTTTCATGCCATTTATCTTATCAATATCCATCATCTAAAGCAATGGTCATCAACCTTTATGCCCTCACTAAACTCACAATTTTGAATCCCACAGACCACTATCATAAATTTTTTAAATGATACAAACATCTATAGCAGGGGTTGCCAAAGTGGTCTATATCAACCTCCAGGGGTCAATATAACATTATTGGGAGGGGGGTCGATGAAAAGTCTAAAACTTACAAATTTTGAACCGAATATTGCCAATCTTGCTAAGGATTATCAAGCTTATCCGTCTCATTGATTGTCAGTTACAAAAATTATTATTAACATATGTACAATAAATGTAAAAAATGTAAAATTAAAAGATATATATTAAAATAGTAAGATCTTTTTTTTTTGCCTGTAACAAACTTTTTGGTGGGTGTTGATGTGAGGTTTCGAAAAGTTGTAGGGGTCAGCGATCAAAAAAGTTTGGCGACCCCTGATCTATAGAATAATGATCATAATAGTTCCATTTTACTTTATTAATATGAAACTCATATTAATAAAGTAAAAGGTCTCTAAACAAAGATCTAGTAAATTCATAAAGTTCACGTACAACAAAAATGTAAGAAGTGTTATGAAGGAGGTTGCAGACATAAAAAATGAAATTCATATTTTTAATTATAACAAGTTAGTGTGAAGTTTGTTGCTACTTGTTTGAAATAAGTTTATGGATGCTTGGCTGTTTTCAATGAAGGATGACAATCACACTCACAACATTATTTATAGTTATTTATTAGTTTATTGACATTATTATTTATTGATAACAGTCATTTCATGTTTGGTTTTAGAATTGAATAAAAAAAACTCCAATGAGTGAGAAAAAGCAACCAAACATTTTTCATTTCTTACATAATATTTGAGTTCATCAATGTCCAAATTTCTCCACAAATCCCTGGTTGGCAATTGCAGATCTAGAGCAGTAGTTCTCAAAGTATAGTTTATGATTCAGTCTATGGACCTAGTCATTTTTCTAAAATGCAATTTTATTTAGCCAGAAAAAAACACTTTTAAGCACAAGCTTTATCTTTTACATTAGGTTACTAAATATCCAAAATTTTTTGCATTCATCTAAGATGATGTTTTAGAATAGAAAATAGTCCACCACATTTGTTTAAGTGGTTATTAGAATGTATAAATTTGAGAACTATTGAACCAGAGAAGAACATTAATATCTTCTTATATTTCATAAGTATGCATATATAAGAAAAACTAAGTATTATTTTTATGATTAATTCCTTATAACAAAATACTATACTAAGTATTAACTGAACACTTAATTTTTGAAAGGGGAATCACAAATCACATTTAGTTCAAAAGCCATTAATAAATTTTAAAGTAAAAGAAAGAAACAAAATGATAAAATTTAATGAATAAATTACATTATCAAAAATTTCAGACTATTTTTAAATACATTCAAAAATTATTATTAAAAATTATATTGTAATAACTCTAAAACTGAATTGAAGTAAATGGTAATATCTAATTTATTAAAGTTTGGATTTTCAAAACATTATTTTAATATATATTCTTAATAATACAAAATGCTTAATTTTTAAATTCATTAAAAATAAATCAGTGTTAATTTTCTAAATAAATGTTTAGAAAATATTTTATAGATATCTGCCTGTATTTAACATAGTTTTATTTAATCTAAAAAAAGCTTTTAATATACTACAAAAATAAAAAGTTTTATCTTTTAAAAATATAGTTACTAACAGAATAAGACATCTAATCTCTAGTTTTTCTAATAAATTTCAAAAATTCAATATTCCCATAAGTTTAAATCCTAAGACTTAAAACAAAAATATGTCTCCAAAAAACTGAAATGTAATTTGAATTATTTTCAAATTACATTGTATGTAAAATTCAAAAGATAGAAATATATATTGTATTTTCTTGATTCTAATGCATATCATTTTTTGGATTCAGAAATTAATGTGTTTGTTAGAATTAGTCACAAGTATCGACTTATGCAGTATCATTTCACATCTTTTGTGCTTCACTCCACTTGGATATTCGCATATATTACATCATCAGTATAGATATGGTAAATCTCATTAATCTCATTACAGCTGTCCCTTGATAGTCCGACGTTTTGTAATCCGACATGCTCAGTAGTCCGATGCACCTCCCGTCAAGGTACCCGTCCCCGTTACGTGTCTGTTGCACAGAAGCATGTCGCGACGTGAATCTCCCCACCCAATTCTTACACGATGACACACATTTCGTGTGTTTTCCGTGAGCAGTTCTGTTCGAACAGTTGGAGTAGGGAATATTGTAGGCTACTGCTAGCAAAAAACGCCAAATATGTAATCACTTTTGGTAATCCAGACACTTTTAGTAATCCGACACCCCTTTGGTCCCATACCTGTCCGATTATCAAGGGACAGCTGTACTTTAGTTTTAATTTTGGAATGGCTTGGTGGTCTTTTGAACTGCAGCAAGCTAAGTAAACAATATCCAGCAGACAAATCTCATAAAGCTGTGTTTAAGCAGAGAGTTACCCACTATGATAAAGAACATTTATATGGTTATTTCAGTATGATACAACCTATCTGGTAAATATCATACTTGTGCATACTGATATGAAATTTCAATGTTAAAATGTTGATCATATGATAATTTTGAAGGATTTTCTATTGGTTTGCAGATCTTCTGTATCTGATAATACTGTAGAGTCATAAATGAATACATTCAAAAATATGGGCATTATAAAGCAATGTAAGAAAATGCTTTTCAAAAGATATTTGTTACTGTTTAAATGTATTAAATTTCTGTGGTTGCATTTTTCATATAGAGTGTGCATTACATTTTTGTAAGCTAACTTTTTTGGAAGGTTGTGACATCTCAAGAATCAAGAATTTGATGGAACATTCTTCTTCTTCTTTTGTCCCTAGCTGGCATTTGGTTGCGGGTGTCTGCGCAACCAGTATGCTGCTGTGGGTGCCGCAGGAAGTCGAGCTTTCTCCACAATGCCCCTCCAATGCCCTCGATCCATGGCCGCCGCTTTTGCCTGGTTCAGATCAAGCCGTTGGTTCTTGAGGTCCTCCTCAACGTGTTTGGTCCATGTTTTCTTAGGTGCGGAGTGTTGGATTTTCCACAGAGTAGGTCGCTGTCGGAAGAGCAGTTGGTGGGGAATCCGGTTAAAATCCATTCGGCACACATGGCCAAACCATCTCAGCCGTCGCTGTTGAATTTGTGTCTTAACAGATGGCTGTTGTCGGCATCTGGCCCGGATGGCATTGTTGGTGATGCGATCCCAAAGGGAGATACCAAGAATCTGTCTCAAGCATTTCAATTGAAAGGTCTCAAGTTTGTCCAAGTCTGTCTTAAGCAAGGTCCAAGTTTCTGACCCATAGAGAAGGATTGGTATGACTAGTGTACGGAACAGGCGGATCTTGGTCATCAAAGAAATGTTCTTCTTTCTCCATACACACCATTTGAGTGAGGCAAATGCATGGGCTGCCTGTCCAATACGGGCATGAGTTTCTTTTGACGATGCCACTTTCTTCTCCTGGATCAGTGACCCAAGGTATTTAAACTCTTGTACCTGCTCAATTTGGACTCCATTAAGGTAAACAGTTGCCCGCGATCCATCCGTTGTAAGCACTTTGGTTTTGTCCACATTTATTTTAAGACCATATGACTGAGCGATAGTGGCTATATCATAAAGCGTATCTGTGGCCACTACATCGTTGTCAGCGAAGACGGCACTGTCGTCGGCAAACATTAGATCAGTTAGAAAGTGGCCATCCCCAAACTGGACACCACATTTCCCATCAAATGTCTTCCTCATAATTGAATCCACCACAATATTAAACAATAGTGGAGAGACCACGTCTCCCTGGCGAACTCCTGTCTGGATGGTAAACTCCTCAGATAGTTCCCCCCGGATTCGCAGTTGACTGGTGGAATCTTTGTAGGCTTCCTTGAGTAGTGTGATAACTTTTTGTGGGACATGCTCATTCTCAAGTGCTCTCCATAGCGCAGGCCTGTGCACACAGTCGAATGCAGATTTGAAATCGATGAACAGGACAATGGTCCGTTTGCCGCATCTGGTCCTTTCCTCAATAAGCTGACGCAGGGCAAAGATTTGATCACAGCAACCACGACCAGGACGAAACCCTGCCTGTTCTTCTCGGCTGGTTTCTTCACGGTGTTTTTGTAACCTTGATTGGATTATCTTCATAAATACTTTGCCAACGATGGAAACGAGACTGATACCGCGATAATTACTGCAATCCCGGCTATCGCCTTTCTTGTGGATTGGCACGATGATAGCTTTCTTCCATATGGCTGGTATTTGTTCTGTGTGCCATATTGTTTTAATGAGTAGATAAAGACGATGGTGCAGGATGTCACCACCAGCCTTGATCACTTCTGTAGTGATCAGATGGAACATTAGAATCAAGAAAACACAGTATACTTTTTAATTTTGTTGTTGTTAAACTGTTCTACATATTGCAGGATAAGCACTTAAAACAACGATACTAAAATATTTTGTAATACTTTAACTTAACATTTTGATTATAAAAACAAGATAAATATGTATTAATATTTTTTTTTTATTATGATAAAATTTTTGCAATTGCATCGTAAAAATTATAGTATTTTATTCACAAAAAACAATCTAATTTAAATTGAAATTAAAAATGGTAAGGAGATCAAAACGAAAGAATATCAACATATACAAGACGATAATACTAATTTGGATAAACAATTCATTAAATGGAAAAAGAAAAGATCTGTTTTTCTGAGGTAACATCATGATTGCACACAGCTAATGTTATCAAACCATTCAATACCAGTACAATCAGATTCTGTTGTAACATTCATTGAATATTTGGCAAACTGTCATTTGCAATTATATTGAATAATCTAACTAAGCAATAATGGTTTTCACAGACAAGATAATCTAAAAATATAATCCAATTACTTTAAAATTAAAATTTTATATCACCATAATTGGATATTTGATTATCATTTTACAATTCTTGTTTGAAAATAAATAATACTTACAAAATCTTGCCGAATATCATTAAAATCTTTCCCATACTTTTCAAGAGCTTCTTCAAATAAACTAGCTTCAGATGCAGACCATTCTTCCATTTCATCACGACACAAAACTGGACCACCAGCAGGGACTAGGCTGGAGATTGCACTTGTTACATCATAATTATGTTTATGAAGTACATCCATAGCATGGAACTGTAAATATTATAAATATAAAATAATTAACTTGAAATTCATGAATCAAATAAAACAAATAATAATAAATGCACAGTTTTAATCCAGAATATCAGTAAAAAGCTACATGAAATAAGTTCATTGGTTTTGAATGTTTATATGAAACACACATATGGTTGGAACAGAAACAAAATGATTTTGGTGTCTGTTGATCTAGTTCATTTACCCAAGACAGTTTGAACTCTGTAGAAAGTTCCTTGAAAAACTATAGCAAGCAGCTAATTAAGCCAATGCTACAATGGCATAATCCATTTCATATATAACAGATCATACCATTAGTTTGCTTATTTATCTGCTTACCATCAAGTGAAAAACAATCAAGGTCACCAAGTTGGCTATTGAAAAATTAAAAACACTACTTTCATAACTTAGCTAGTTGCTATTTTTTGGACTATATGAATTTATATTTGGCAGATTAAAAAATATGGACATTATATGGGCTAATAAAATTCTCCTTTGTTTATCATCCTTTATTTAAAAATTTGAACCTAACTACATTACACCTTGTGATAGGTGGTCTCTCCTTGTGTTTGTTCAACATTACCTCTGATGTATTGCTTCAAATATTGGTAAATTTTATTAAATAAACACATCCTTAGCATACCCAAGAAGAAGTAATCAAGGAAATTAAGATTAGGAGGGCATGTGCCATATCTCCCAATCTATATAGCAATGCTATAAAATACAACCTTGAAAACTCCACTGTTGCTAAACACTGAGCATTCCATAATTATAATATTAATAAAGATTCGTTAAAAATATTAAAAACCACAACAAATACTACTAAACACAAATTACATGAACATTTAGAAATTATCAAAATCCATGATAATGTAAGAATAAATGAAAACACGGGTACAACTAGATCCCATCTGGCACCCTTACTTAATAATCTGAAACTTATTAGACAGCAACTAATACTTATATCACCAAAACCAGATACCACTCTATAGTAGCATTGCTTCTGTACTAGAGGACATTGTTTGTATGAGCTGACCCTCTGCAAAAATGTACGTAACCTTTCTTAAAACAGCTCTTACTTTTGTAGCTGTAATCTTGTTTATAACTTTGTATTACATTTTTTTACCATAGTATTTACTTTACAATTAATTTTATTAAGCAACAGTTTTAATCTCTGGTTGCTATTTGTATGGAAAACATAATATAATGTCTGTGAAAAGTCCTGAAAATAAAGTCATCCACACATCAGCAACAAAATAGAATGTACCTTTTAAGTATGCATAAAAATGTAATTTTGAACTATTTTAATCATAAACCGAAATGTCTGAAATGAAAAACCGTTTGTATTTTTGTAGACACCTGTATACCCACCAAATTGTAATAAATATGGCTGAAGAGAGACAGACAACCTGTCCAAAATTCATAATGTCATTGTAATAATCCTGTGTCTATCCACTTCTGTGTGATTACTCTGACAACACCAAAGTGTGTCAGAGTATGTGTCAGAGATGTGATAAGTTCTCCATTCAGCATCTTAGTTAGATATTACAGCACTAGGCTGTAATAACTGTTTCTTAGATCTTAACATCTAGAGTACAATGATGATTTTAATCATGTAACATTTTAGTTGATAAAAAGGAATACATTTATTTGAATGCAAGTTTTTGAGCAATGACCACTTTTTACTCATAACAACTAAAAAATTATAGCATACTCTAACTTTCAGGCAATGAAACATTCTTTTAAAAACAGAAAAAAAGGAATTTATCATAAGTTTCAATTAAAATGTAATCAAATATTTAGATAATTACTTACAAGTGTAATGTCTCTTGATGCAGCAGCTGCACTCATATGTAAACTTGGCTGTTTCACAGAACTAGAACAGTCTAATGCCCGAGCAAAAGTTCCTACTGACCTTTAAAAAGGAAAAGGTAATTGTTATTTTTTTTATTGCAATTTTATCTATATTTAAAATTCAAAATAATTATAAAATAATAAACAACAATGTTCATATAGCCATTAATGGAAATGAGTAATATACTCTTATTCTTAAAAGATTTTAAGTCATTAAAATATTAACTATTTTATAATAAAAATGGAGTATAAAAAATGTACTGATACAAAAGTAACAAACATTCTGTTTTAATTTCAAGTATTTATCTCTACCATTTAAATGTTAGCATATTTAATCAACTAGTGTAACATAACAGGATGGTTGAGATAATGAAGACATTAGCCTAATGCTCTGGGAACTCAAGACAGAATCTAGAAGAGCAACTCCACAGAGATTTTTCATGGACAGCCTGTCCCAGATATGTATCCTTAGATATGGGTCCTATCTAGGGTTTCTCATTTCCCGGTCTTTTGCTTGTCACGGGATTCTGGGATAAAAGTGAACTGTTTAACAGGATAGAATTAATTATTTTTAAGATATACAAAAAATCTTGAAATCAAATGATATAATTATTTTTCATTTTTTAAGTACTTTAATACGCTCTGCAACCTCCAAAATCATATTAATAATACTCTGTAAGATATATATATATAAAAATTACCTTTGAATTACGTAGAAATTTTCACAAATAGAAATTTATTAAAGTTTGCTGAAAACTGCATACAACAAAAACAACAATGCTTTGAATTGAGTTGAAAATTTAAAAAAATGAACTTAGATAAAACTTCTAACTTAAAAGGTAATTTTTGTTTTTAAATAAAACATAATACAAAATATTATTGTAAATTTTTATAATAAGATTTTAAAAAGCAAAGATGGTCAATACTCCACTCCAATCAGTCGATCCAATTCTTATTTAACTAATAAAAAGTCCTGCTATCAATAATGCCCTTTCCGATTCATGTGTGTGAAATCATCTTTAATTCATTTATGAGAGACGGATGTTATGTGTTTTTTCACCTGTAGCTTGGAAGATTTCTAGTTCGTTTTCGAGATTGTAGTACTTCTTTTGCTCTCTAGTATTCTTGATTTGTCTACTTTGACTGCTTTAATAAAAACATTAAGCTTATAGCCTGATAATTTGGCAGTTCATTTGTCTTTAATAATCAGGTTTATGAAGAAAAACTTCATACTTGTTTGTATTCTTGCCCAATTTGCACAACCTGGCGTTACACAGTTATTGAAGCTACCGGGCATGGTTAAAATTAAGACAGCATAAGCACAATTATTCCAGATATTACAGGTTCTGAAAAGTAAGGAATTTTCAGAGTCCTGCCACAAATAAGCTACATATTGATTATTGACCATTTGTGACATGCCATAACAAGCAAAAATTAAAAAAACTAATAAGTAGGTTTAAAATTAATAAATACAAATGTATTCTGACAGTTTATGAGTTAATTATACTTTCTATTTGCAAAATTTCCTCAATCTTAAAACAAAATAAGAAAAAAGTGAACTTTTAAGAAATTTGTGGGATTTCCAGGGATAAAAAACAACTGGGATCCCATTTGAGAAACCCTAGTCCCATCTCTTACCATCTAGCCACCCCTATTATGGGCCTCTCTAACTCAGGATGAATATTAAATAAGTCTTCTTATTTCCCACATAGCACAGAAAGTAAAACTATGAGGCTTTTTTCATTAGTCAATATAGTCATATTTTAATCAATATTTTGAATGAAAAAGTAGATATTTTGTAAGTTCAATAAGTTCATTCATAAAGATTTTAAACAGTGATAGAACACTGAATGAAACTAAAACTGAATTTTATAATTTTTCTAACAAATATATTGAAAACTGAGAAATAATTTCAATTATGACTTCACTTCACAGACCAAAAAAGGAGTTTCTAAATAAGTATAAGATTTCTATTTCTAACAAATTGTTTTGTCTAAGGCAGTTTCTTTTCCTCCCATTTTTTAATACACTCCAAAAATAACTTCTTTTTTGTTTCTTGAAAATATCTTATTATTATTAACAACGTAAATTCTACTTATATAA
Organism: Centruroides sculpturatus; assembly: GCF_000671375.1. Classification (NCBI taxonomy): domain Eukaryota; kingdom Metazoa; phylum Arthropoda; class Arachnida; order Scorpiones; family Buthidae; genus Centruroides; species Centruroides sculpturatus. Next base: position 383,168 of record NW_019384873.1, read on the forward strand.
AAATTATTATTATTATTATTATTATTATACAGTATTTAGTGGGTTATACTCGGTTGATACTGGTGGCTGTGTACTATGCCGGACCAGAGTCAAGGCATAGCAACCAAAAACCAAAATTAAATAAGTGTGTCAGTGTCTGTATTCAGGAATTTCCTAACAATATGGCATGTATTCAATATAGTGGCCTACTAAAGTGTGATGCAAGTATTTCTATTCAATTGTAATGTTCCCAGGCTTTTGTGTAGTGTGTGTGGTATCATCATTATTATTCTTAATTTTTGTCTTCAGTGATCTCATAACTTCTCATTCTTCAAAAGCTACTACATAATCAATAGTCTCTGAGTAATATAGTAAAACCTGTCTAAGTGTGATGATACCAACTAGAATTTCTTATAAGTTTCTGTCTTATAAGGGGTTATTTTTTATGCAAAAAAAGAAAAAAGTAGAATAAGTGCTACAACTCATATTTAGAACTGTTTCTCTTCCCATCCAAACTTTTTGTTTCAAGTATACATTGAAGACAAATATGTAGTGGATAGAGGAAAAATCCATATAAGAATCCAGTAACCACAGAATGTGGAAATATCATTCATATAGTCAGCTCTTAATTCATTAAGAACTTGTATAGCTAATATGGAGAGTGAAAGTATTTCCTCTAGAAACATTTTGCCAAAATCCTTTCATAACTTTTATACATTGAATTAATTTTATTTTTAATAATTACTTTTTCAGATTTTAAGCTTGTGTAATTTCCCCATTAATAGCATATTTTTTTAAAATATTCATTACTTCTACAGAATGAGTGCATTCTTCTAGAGACATGAGATGAAACAGCTATATACTTTGTCATAAACAAAACCAATTATAATAAAGAAGAAAAAAAAAATCATCCTAAAGTCAACTGTAATCTGAGCCACAAATAGCATTAATCATAATTTTTAAAAATTAGTTGCAGTTTAGCAGAAAAATTCTGCTTTACAAGTTACATTATGCAACTAGTATCTAAAAAGACTTTCATTTCCATAATTGACAAGTTTCTGCTTATTAAAGTATTTTAGGTAGCAAGTCTTTCCATTCCAAGATATATTTTTTGTTCAGGTAAGTTCCTTTTTTTTTTTATAGTGTGTCAGATTTTACACTGTATGTATATATTTATTTATTTGTATATTTATTTAATCTTCCAGTTGCTTTAACAACAAAGAGAAATCAATATATTTCTTCTATAATGATTCTTCACTATTCTGTGCTTTCTGTTTAAAAGAAAAATCTTTTTTTATTTACCATATTTACTCACATATAAAATGAGGTTTTTATTAATTTATCACAGCTTCAAATTCCTAGGTTGTCCTATACATGTGAGTGAAAAATCCTTGTTGTTTTGTAAATAATTTTTGTGAACCATGTATTCGCATTTTTTACCAGATGCTTACCCTCTTGTATTTAAAAACATCAAGTATTTTATCTGGGTCGTTTGAATTGTTCTTGTATATTGTCAGGAGTAAAGATGAATAGCAATAGGAAAAAAAAACAAAGCTTTTGAATTGAATTCCAGATTGAAATTCCAAAATTGCACAGGAGCCCGATATAAGTTTTAATCCATTTCCACATGAAATCAGAATTCGGAGAAACTCATAAGTGTAATTGACAGAGAGTGAATTAGACTGTTAAGAACTGGCAAAAAAATTCCTGATTGTCCAGCTTTATGGGAAACAAACTATGTTGTCGATTTTACAAGACTTTTCCTTAAAGTTTAAAATGCCAGAAATTTTTGCAGGACAATGTGTGCATTTACGTTCATTTGATATTTTACTTGTGATTAAACAAAATAAAATTAGAATTGTATTAATATATCTAATTTTCTTTATTTTGATCTTTAAAGTCACATCTCGTCCTATATGCGAGTAAATATGGTATTCTTTTTCTTTGTTGCCATCTTTCTGTTTTAATTGATTCTTCTAAACTTTTAACTATTTTCTGTGTGTGTAGTATACACCACACATACACTATAATCTGTATTTTTAGCATATTTCAGTGACATTTTAAAATATTTTAATAACTTATTTCTATAAAACTTTCATTTCTAATTATTTTTTGTGAACATTCAATAACATATTAATGAAATATAGAAAGATAAAAATTTATCAGTCAGAATTAAGTATTGAGTAAATTCACATGAAAAAATTTAATTATTACATACAAACAGTAATTAAAACTATGATACACAGTTTTGATAGCATCTCAATATATCATCATCAGAATCTTTAAAAACTAAAAAAAAATTTTAAAGTGCACATTATTATAATATGAACATAATCTGTTAAATTCAATGACTATAGCAGTGTTTCTCAACCTCTAATGAATTGTCGCCCCCTTCAATAAAACTGCTATGTAGTATCGCCCCCTTCACTTCAAAATTTCGATGTCGTGGGCCAGGGCTAATGCCAAATTCGTACTGCATTGAATAGACTGGTGACTAGTATAATATTATTTGTTTAATTATTGTACGATATAACGAATAAAATATTTAATTAATCTTAATATAATGTTTTACTATATCGCCCAGAAAATTGTTTTTCGTCCCCAAAATATAAATTGTTATAAATTGCCCCCTCAACATGGAAAAACGCCCACATGGGGGCGATATCGCCCGCGTTGAGAAACACTGGACTATAGTATTGCCATTTAACAAATTAAAAAATAATTTTACAATAAAACAAAGAGCCAAAATTAAGTTATTTTGTTGAGTTTTTCAAATACTTTATTTAATCAATTAAAATTAATATAAAAATTTTATTTGAAATTTTTAAAGTTTGAAATAAATACATTAATTACACTGAAATAACTAATTTGAAATTTAAATGGAAAATAAATTATTTTAATCATTCTGTTATAATCAATTATTTTTGTGATGCAAGCATTTCAATTTATATTCATACCTACAAATGATGAGAAACTGATCTATTTGTTTATCATTTAGATTATGGCTTGGTGTATATGCTAATGTTTCTAAATCTTCTAGTCTTCTGTCATCTTCACTGACTGAAATTAAGCAAATTTTTCAAATTAAACTCTTGTATAATAACATTTACTTAACTTTAACAATACTTTTAAACTCTTTACTTGTATTAATTAATTATTAACTGTGTATTATTAACTAATAACAAAGGTTATTTTAATCCAGTAAAATTTCAAAACTCCAGATCATCATATAAAATAGATACATTTTAATACATTTTTAACATATTATATTAAAAAATTATTAAAACAAAACACTTTCTATTTTATTTTATAAATCTTTAAAAAGATCTATAAAATAGAGATGTATTACTTTTAAGAAAATTACAAAATATTAAAATTGTTATATAAAAAGTTTTTTACCAATATTTTTATAAGTTTGCAAGATTTAAACTTTTAAATTAACTAAATATGCATCTTTTTAAAATTTTCATGTTATTAAAATTAATAAAATTCTTCTTGCTTGCTCAAATTGTCAGATGATGGTTAATGTTATCAGAAATATCAGATAAATAGAAATGGAGAGCAGAGCGGTTTGTGGAAATAGACATTGGAGTCTATTGTGATAAATGAAATAATTTCTTTACAGAATGTAATAAAATTTATAATTCCATTTAATGTTGTTATATACTTTCAACATAAAATTTTTAAAGACTTATCTTGAACTATTATACATAAAAATTCCAAATCTTTAATAAATAAAAAAATTCATAAATTTATTTATTTAAATATCATTAAAACTTGACTAACACATCAATTATAAATAGTATAACAAATCTTTGTTATATTTAATACCTAACACTGTCTAAAAAGTTTTATTATATTATCCTACTGTTATTGAAAAATTAATATTTAAGTAATAGAAACATATTATAAACTAAACAATTTGCTGCAAATAAATAATACACACACACACACACACACACAATAATACTCTTCTTACCATCAGGTAGTAAAGGTGGAATATCTGCTTGATATCTTGGTCCAACACGAATTTCTCCCTTGTCAGCTAAAAGTGTTTTTTGTTGAGGATCATAAACCAAAGAATAAAAGAATGTATCCTGTAAAAAAATGTTTAATTGTTATGAAATTTATATTATTTATTAATAAATCATGAATACAAAAATCAATTTTAAATATGCTTACTGTATTAAAAATAAAATATCAATAATTTCAAATTAGTGTTATACAGTGGAACCTCGCTTAATGAGCATAATTCATTCCAGAACCTTACTTGTAATGCGAAACACTTGTTAAGCGAAACAATTTTTCTCACAGAAATTAATGTAAAATATGATAATGCGTTCCATGCCAAAAAATTACTCAAATACCATATTTACTTTGTATAAGAAGAGGTTTTTATTCATTTTTCACTGCTTCAAAAATCTAGGTTGTCCTATATGCTTGAGTGAAGGATCCTTTGTGTTTTTGCACTAATTTTTGTAGTTCATACTGCCATTATAGCAGAGTTCTATCGAGGTCAAGGTGAATGTCGCTTTTAAAGAGATGATCCAAAAATAATTGGTCACTTAGCAATGATTATAATGTAGTTATTTTATACTTGTTGAATTGGTATTTTTAATGAATATTTGTACATTCTGAATCATTAAAAATAAACTTTTTCCTATCCGTGATAGGAAAAAGTTTATTTTTAATTATAATCTTTTGGTTTTGCTGCATGGGTATCAGGTGCATGGAAAAGCAATCTTCAAAAGCTGATAGCAGTCATTCAAAAAATACTGCATTTTAAATTCACTTGATAGATCAGAGAACAATGCTTTGTGGAGTAAAAGTGAAAAAGAGAAGAACTGTAACAAAGCTTCAAAGGGCAAGTCCAAGTAGACAAAAGGTGATAGCATCAAGAAAACATGGTTGTTTGCCTTAATACATGTATTTGATGATGATTTATTTGTGATTAAATGAAATAAAATTAGAATTGTAATAATAAATCTAAATTTTCTTTATTATGATCTTTCAAGTCACACCTCGTCCTATATGCAAGATCATCTTATATGTGAGTAAATATGGTATTTTATGTATAACATTTATTCAAAGAAAATTATACAATATACATGTTAAGGAGTGTGAATCATCATTATCTTTCTTCTAGCATGAAATGAACCAACCTGGAATGTGAATTTGATTTGCAGGGAGGAACAAAAAAAAGAAAAAGAAAAAAAAACACAGATAATAGCATAATAGAGCATGCGCACAATCCAGGACTTTCTCTCTCCTTGTCACTCATTATGCGAAACTTCACTTGTTGAGTGAGTCTTTTTTTTTTTAAATTTGATTTACTCGTTATGTGAGGTGCTCATTAAGCAAGGTTTCACTGTAATTAAAATCTTATTCCTTAATTTACAATGAAAAAATCTCATAACTATAAATCATATTAATGACTGCATTAATTAAAGAGAAACAAAACACCTTTTTTGCCAAGAAATAAATATAATTTTAAAAAACAAACGTTTTCAGCCTAGTTAATAAGCCATCTTCAAATCGAAAAATGGAACATAAATGTTCCATGAATAGAACATAAAAATTTTTTAAATCAAAAATTTTACAAGAGAAAAAATAATGGAAGAATAAAAAAAAAAAAAAAAAAAA
>NW_019384873.1:389789-406079 GCF_000671375.1 Centruroides sculpturatus
ATAAGGGGATCCTGTGCCACTAGACTATCACCATCAAGATGTGAGGATAAATATTCGTGCAGCCTTTTTTCTAATATAAAGGTGGGTCCTCTGCATTTCTCTACAACTGGCCTTAACTCCATTCCGGTCTTGTGGGTCTTAGCGAAAGCAAACAATCTTGGAGTTCCACGCCTTGAGTTCCAGCATTTCTTGAGAAAAGGTAAAACAGCAGAAAGTCCCGAGCGTTCCAGCCTCCTGACCCTTCTGTCCAAAGTTCCAACTACCTTGTCGCCAACAATTTCACATTCCATCTTTTTGATGTAATTATGCAACTCCTTGTTATAAGTATGCCTTCTCATGATAACCAAATGCTTAGTCTTGTCTGCTCTTGTCAACACAAGATCATTAATCCTTAACCACTCCTTCGTGAGCCAAATGTCCCTACTAGTAATACCATCTGTCCTGTTCTTCGGCCGTTTGTTAACGACCACTTTCCATCTAAAATATTCCTTTTCTAATACATCCAGTCCAACTATCCTTCTCTCAATCTCCTGTACTGACGTTTTCCAAATACCTACTTCAGTGGGGACAAAGTTCGGGCCTTTCTCCAGAACCTGCTTGATTTTCTTTGGTATTTCTATCTGGTCACATACGTAGAAGGTACTAAGGTTCTTCCTATTATCTATTCTTACTTGCTTGTGAATAATCCATTTCAACTTTTTGACATATTGCTTATTGGAACTCCTACAAACAGCTTCTGCCAACTCCACCACCCTTTTATTGATATCAATCAGTTTGGCCAGATCATCATTATATATGGTGTCCTCCAAGCAAATAAGCTCACTCAATATTTTTTTTTTTTATATTCTTCCGTTATTTTTTCTCTCGTAAAATTTTTGATTTAAAAAATTTTTATGTTCTATTCATAAAACATTTACATTCCATTTTTCGACCTGAAGATGGCCTATTAACTAGGCTGAAAACGTTTGTTTTTTAAAATTATATTTATTTCTCGGCAAAAAAGGTGTTTTGTTTCTCTGTATTTAGTTGCTGAGCGCTTTTGATATTGTTATGACTGCATTAATTTTTTATAATACTCAATAGTTATGGTTTTGAATATTACAGTTAAGCCAATTTCAGTTATAGTTTTAGATTTTCAAATTAATATTTAAAGTTGTTCAAATATTTCAAATTGGTCTAAAAAAAATATTTTTGGTTACAAATTATTAAATATATTTAATAAAAAAGAATTAAATATACTATTCAAGGATGCAAAAATCAAGCATATTAATAAAGTTTTAAATACCCATACATGCCAAATATTAATAGATAAAGGTAACATATACTTAATTATACCAGTGACTATCAGCGTTACATAAAAATAATTTATTTTGTGACTGCTTTTAACAGTATATAACTGTCCTCTTCAGGCAGAATCGTTCATAGAGAACAAAAACATTTGAATTCAAGAGAAAGAACCCAAAAATCAACCAACATTTTTTCAGTGTTTGTCCCACATATGCATGAAAAATTAAAATTATGCATATACAATTTACAAAATTATACAACAATATAAAAATTGATTATATGCAAAAGAAAAACATCAAGAACAAAATTGGATTAAATTATAAAATACATAAATAATAATAAATTAAACAGTCAATAAACAAATAATAAATGTATATTAGCACTAACACTGCTATGAGGTGTTTTATTGGAACCATGTAATTTACAACTTCAGAAGATTAAACAGTGCTATCTATAAATCTGGTATATCTAGCATAGTAATATTGCTGAGACGTAAAGGGATTCCCATATGAATGTTTTTCAATCCCCAGACCATTTTAGAAGAAAGTTTGCAACCAAATCAGCTGAAAGTTACTCTCTATTGCTTTTTATCTAGCTCTGTTGTACATTTGCTATGTACTACATCTTCACTATGTTCTGCAAGATAGAGGCAGAGCATTCTAGTAGTGGCTCCAATATATGATAGTTTCAACTAGGGTTTCTCATTTCCTGGGATTCTGGGATAAAATTGAACTGTTTCCCAGGATCACAAGAAATCCCGGGATAAAATGAATTATTTTTAAGGTATACAAAATATCTTGAAATTAAATTATATAATTATTTTTCATTTTTTAAAGTAATTTTAAAGTTCTGTATCATCCAAAATCATATTAATAATGCTGTGTAAGATATATAATATTAAATTACCTTTGAATTATGTAGAAATTTTCACAAATAGAAAAAAATTTATTAAAGTTTGCTAGAAACTGCATACAACAACAACAACAACAAAAATGCTTTGAATTGAGTTAAAAATTAAAAATTGAACTTAGATCAAACTTATAACTTAGAAGATAATTTTCATTTTTTAAATAAAATATAATACAAAATATTGTAAACTTTTATAAGATTTTAAAAAGCAATGATGATCAATACTCCAATCACTGACTCTAATTCTTATTTTAGTAATGAAAAGTCTTGCTACTGAGAAAATGCTCTTTCTGATTCAATTGATGCGATTGGAATCGTGTTTAATGCATTTAAGAGAAGACAGATATTGTGTTTTTTCACCTGTAGCCTGAAAGATTTTAAGTTTGTTTTCGAGATTGTAGTACTTCTTTTGCTCTCTAGTATTTTTGATTTGTCTACTTCGGTTGCTTTAATAGTGGCATCAAGCTTATAGCTCAATAATTCGTTTGGCTTTAATAATCTGGTTTATGAAGAAAAACTTCATACTTGCAGACTTTATACTCATTTGTATCTTTTCCCAATTTGCACAATCTGGCGTTACGCATTTATTGAAGCTNTTCAAGGAACTCTTTTGTTCTAATCTCAATTTAAGTCCATCATCGTTATCATTGATTCTACTCATAAATTCATGCACCGTACTATTATTTTTCCATAAAATAAGGATGTCATCCACATACCTGCTGAAATATACTATATCTTCCTTGAAACTATGAAGAACCCTTCTTTCTATTCTTCTGACAACTAATTCGCAAAGGATTCCTAAGAGGGGACTTCCCATCAGAACCCCTCTTTTTTGTCTGTAGACCTGACCACAAAAGGTGAAGCATGACTCATAGCATACCAGGTTAGCCAGTTCTTCTAGCTCTTGGGTGTAAAGAAGCAATTGGGAGTTCTTTATGTACAAGAAATCCATTAACGCATCCACGCAAGACTCAATCATTACTGAAGGATACATGCTTTCATAATCTAAAACGGTTGCTACCTCATCTTCCATTAAAGATATACCTTGTATTTCCTTGACAACAATAAGAGGATCCTGCACCACTAGACTATCCTCATCAAGGTGTGAGGATAAATACTCGTGCAGCCTTTTTTCTAATATAAAGGTGGGTCCTCTGCATTTCTCTACAACTGGCCTTAACTCCATTCCGGTCTTGTGGGTCTTAGCGAAAGCAAACAATCTTGGAGTTCCGGGCCTTGGGTTCCGGCNCATCTTCCATTAAAGATATACCTTGTATTTCTTTGACAACAATAAGGGGATCCTGTGCCACTAGACTATCACCATCAAGATGTGAGGATAAATATTCGTGCAGCCTTTTTTCTAATATAAAGGTGGGTCCTCTGCATTTCTCTACAACTGGCCTTAACTCCATTCCGGTCTTGTGGGTTTTAGCGAAAGCAAACAATCTTGGAGTTCCGGGCCTTGGGTTCCAGCATTTCTTGAGAAAAGGTAAAACAGCAGAAAGTCCCGAGCGTTCCAGCCTCCTGACTCTTCTGTCCAAAGTTCCAACTATCTTGTCGCCAACAATTTCACATTCCATCTTTTTGATGTAATTATGCAACTCCTTGTTATAAGTATGCCTTCTCATGATAACCAAATGCTTAGTCTTGTCTGCTCTTGTCAACACAAGATCATTAATCCTTAACCACTCCTTCGTGAGCCAAATGTCCCTACTAGTAATACCATCTGTCCTGTTCTTCGGCCGTTTGTTAACGACCACTTTCCATCTAAAATATTCCTTTTCTAATACATCCAGTCCAACTATCCTTCTCTCAATCTCCTGTACTGACGTTTTCCAAATACCTACTTCAGTGGGGACAAAGTTCGGGCCTTTCTCCAGAACCTGCTTGATTTTCTTTGGTATTTCTATCTGGTCACATACGTAGAAGGTACTAAGGTTCTTCCTATTATCTATTCTTACTTGCTTGTGAATAATCCATTTCAACTTTTTGACATATTGCTTATTGGAACTCCTACAAACAGCTTCTGCCAACTCCACCACCCTTTTATTGATATCAATCAGTTTGGCCAGATCATCATTATATATGGTGTCCTCCAAGCAAATAAGCTCACTCAATATTTTTTTTTTTTATATTCTTCCGTTATTTTTTCTCTCGTAAAATTTTTGATTTAAAAAATTTTTATGTTCTATTCATAAAACATTTACATTCCATTTTTCGACCTGAAGATGGCCTATTAACTAGGCTGAAAACGTTTGTTTTTTAAAATTATATTTATTTCTCGGCAAAAAAGGTGTTTTGTTTCTCTGTATTTAGTTGCTGAGCGCTTTTGATATTGTTATGACTGCATTAATTTTTTATAATACTCAATAGTTATGGTTTTGAATATTACAGTTAAGCCAATTTCAGTTATAGTTTTAGATTTTCAAATTAATATTTAAAGTTGTTCAAATATTTCAAATTGGTCTAAAAAAAATATTTTTGGTTACAAATTATTAAATATATTTAATAAAAAAGAATTAAATATACTATTCAAGGATGCAAAAATCAAGCATATTAATAAAGTTTTAAATACCCATACATGCCAAATATTAATAGATAAAGGTAACATATACTTAATTATACCAGTGACTATCAGCGTTACATAAAAATAATTTATTTTGTGACTGCTTTTAACAGTATATAACTGTCCTCTTCAGGCAGAATCGTTCATAGAGAACAAAAACATTTGAATTCAAGAGAAAGAACCCAAAAATCAACCAACATTTTTTCAGTGTTTGTCCCACATATGCATGAAAAATTAAAATTATGCATATACAATTTACAAAATTATACAACAATATAAAAATTGATTATATGCAAAAGAAAAACATCAAGAACAAAATTGGATTAAATTATAAAATACATAAATAATAATAAATTAAACAGTCAATAAACAAATAATAAATGTATATTAGCACTAACACTGCTATGAGGTGTTTTATTGGAACCATGTAATTTACAACTTCAGAAGATTAAACAGTGCTATCTATAAATCTGGTATATCTAGCATAGTAATATTGCTGAGACGTAAAGGGATTCCCATATGAATGTTTTTCAATCCCCAGACCATTTTAGAAGAAAGTTTGCAACCAAATCAGCTGAAAGTTACTCTCTATTGCTTTTTATCTAGCTCTGTTGTACATTTGCTATGTACTACATCTTCACTATGTTCTGCAAGATAGAGGCAGAGCATTCTAGTAGTGGCTCCAATATATGATAGTTTCAACTAGGGTTTCTCATTTCCTGGGATTCTGGGATAAAATTGAACTGTTTCCCAGGATCACAAGAAATCCCGGGATAAAATGAATTATTTTTAAGGTATACAAAATATCTTGAAATTAAATTATATAATTATTTTTCATTTTTTAAAGTAATTTTAAAGTTCTGTATCATCCAAAATCATATTAATAATGCTGTGTAAGATATATAATATTAAATTACCTTTGAATTATGTAGAAATTTTCACAAATAGAAAAAAATTAATTAAAGTTTGCTAGAAACTGCATACAACAACAACAACAACAAAAATGCTTTGAATTGAGTTAAAAATTAAAAATTGAACTTAGATCAAACTTATAACTTAGAAGATAATTTTCATTTTTTAAATAAAATATAATACAAAATATTGTAAACTTTTATAAGATTTTAAAAAGCAATGATGATCAATACTCCAATCACTGACTCTAATTCTTATTTTAGTAATGAAAAGTCTTGCTACTGAGAAAATGCTCTTTCTGATTCAATTGATGCGATTGGAATCGTGTTTAATGCATTTAAGAGAAGACAGATATTGTGTTTTTTCACCTGTAGCCTGAAAGATTTTAAGTTTGTTTTCGAGATTGTAGTACTTCTTTTGCTCTCTAGTATTTTTGATTTGTCTACTTCGGTTGCTTTAATAGTGGCATCAAGCTTATAGCTCAATAATTCGTTTGGCTTTAATAATCTGGTTTATGAAGAAAAACTTCATACTTGCAGACTTTATACTCATTTGTATCTTTTCCCAATTTGCACAATCTGGCGTTACGCATTTATTGAAGCTACTGGGCATGGTTAAAAATTAAGACAGTGTAAGCACAATTATTCCATATATTACAGGTTCTGATCAGTAAAGAATTTTCAGAGTCCTGCCACAAATAAGCTACGTATTGAGTATCGACCATTTGTGACATGCCATAACGAGCAAAAATTTAAAAAAAAAAGTAATAGGTAGGTTTAAAATTAATAAATACAAATGTATTCTGACAGTGAATGAGATAGTTATGCTTTTTATTTGCAAAATTTCTTAACCTTAACACAAAATAAGAAAAAAGTGAATTTTTAAGAAATTTGCAGGATTTCCCGGGATAAGAAAAATTTCCCGGGTTAAAAAAACAACCGGGATCCCAGGATCCCGTTTGAAAAACACTAGTTTCAACCCAGTTAGAGGACTTTGTAAGGTTATAGCATATACTCCAGACTTTTCATAGAGTGTAACCTCATCTCTATCATTACAAAGTGTCTAACAACATAACACATAATGTGAGCTGGGGCACTAGTGACAAAATAAAGCCAAATTTGTTGAAAACTCAACAAATATGTAATAAAGGGAAAACCCAGGTACAAAATGATTAGTATTACAAAAACCAAATCCTTATGATACAAAGTGGATGGTGAAAACAGTGCCGGCCCGAGGCAAGTTTTAGGATGGAGCGAGATCCTATTATGGCGCCCTCTTGGTGGCCCCTAATTTATACCCTTTAATTTTCTTTACCACTGAGGCACCCCCTAGGACTTAGTGCCTGGAGCGGCTGCTCTTTTCACCCTATGGTAGGGCCAGCTCTGGGTGGAAATAACATGCCTTTGACCCGGTTGGCTAGATGTTTAGACTAAAGAATATCCAGTGCTGCAAACTAAATTTTAAAAATAAAAAGTTCCTCATCTACAAGCAATTGGAAGAAAAGTTATAAGAATGCCCTGTGTATCAGCACTATAATAGCCGAGTTTTGTACCTGGAGGGCTGAAAATCCATAGAAGGAATGATGTAAGGAGGTTTGCCAAATTTATGATACAGAGAAAATAAGATGCCAATGTGAGATATATACAAGTAGATCCAAAAAGGAGATTTTTGCATCTTTCTCTTCCTCTTTAGTAAAGGAAATAGTCAGGAAAATAGCCAAGAGTGATTGTATAAACTCCTGTAACTTAATTTGAGCCATATAAGTAGAATATCATCCACATACTGTACCTCAAATATAGAAAGGGATAACATATGGTAAGAGGGGATCTAGAAACGTTGAACTCCATGGCTCTCATGACTAACTCTGCCAAAATGGCCAATAGAGGAAAACCAATAGGCACTCCTTGCTTATGCAAGTAAATGTTACCATTAAAACAGAAATAGTTGTTCTCAGTAACCAGTAAAACCATCTCTCTCAAGTCCAGTATTTGTGAAATGAACAACCATATGCTTCTAACATTTTTGTTAATTTTTTAAATTTCCGTTTAATAACTGTATAAATAGGTATATTCTTCTTTTGATTAATGTATATCAACAGCAGAAATAAATAATTTTTAACATGGAAAATATAAATAAAATTTCAGTGACCTTAAACTTTTTCCCACACCTTTATGATATATAACTTAATGAAAACAGCCATAAAATTTATACTCAAAAAATAATTCAATAGTTTAATGATTTTATAATAATTGTGTTAACAATTTATTAAATATTGCAAGCTAATAGCAATATTTTAAAATAATCTAAAATAATTTGTCACTTAAATCATTTAATAGGAATTTTCAAAAATGTTAATCTAAATATATAAAATTGCTTGTCCTGACTGACTGATTCACTCACTCACTGATTCATCATCGCTCAGAGCAGACTGCTTAACCTAAAGAAGTGAAATTTGGTAGACAGTTAGGGTATGTCATGGAAACGCACACTAAGAAGGGATTTTTTGAAATTCCTCCGCGGGGGGAGAGGGAGAGCATTAAGGCTTAACCAGAAGAACGGCTTCTACTGTACTATTTTAGATGAAATTTTTTGTTTTCATCTGCGTTTTAGTAGGGTATGCCATGAGAATGCACACTAAGAAGGGATTTTTTGAAATTTCCCCACGGGCAGGAGAGGGAGAGGATTTAGTCTTCATCGAGTACTTAGGTGTAAATTAATAACATTTCAGACATTGTTATAAATATTTTTATCTATTTCGATTTTAAAAATGTTCGAACCGTTTTAAATTCAAATTTGTTATTGTATATTGGTTTGATTATAGTACGATTGTAAACATTCCAGAAATTTATAAAATTGAAAATAGTTCGTTTGATTCTCGGCAATTCTCATCATTCTCAGCGGTAGGTGTTACTATGGTTGTTGAAATACTGAATATAAATGGGGTTTGCTTGCAAAAGCTGCGAGTAACAGCTAGTATAAAATAAAATAACTTCTTTATTACATAACTAGTTTTATTAATAAGATGATTTAAGTTAAAGCTCTACAACCAGTGCGCTGGGAGATGATGCTAGGTGTACTACAACACAATGCCTCCAAGAAGTGGAAAAGCACGAGTTTATGGCAAACATATGACTATGATGAATACATGTTGATTCAAAACAGACAATGATTTGCCTACATTTTTATTGTACTGACATTTGTGACAGAAGGAATTCTAACAAGCTTCAAACTTTTACACTTTTCATATTTCACAGAAAATGTGAATGCATTAACTCGCAAACACAACTTTAAACAGTGAGTCATATTTTCACATGTAAATTTGACACATTGCATGTCACAGTTACCACATCAATTTTTGTGAAGTGACAAGTAGATAATGTTTCTGTTGCATGCACCTATGATCATGGAGTCAAGATCACAATCACGTACTTCTCACAATAGAACTGCACAACACTTCATCCAGAGTGGTTTTCTAGGTTGTTAATAAATAAAATTGAAATAAGAAAATTGATTATAACCCAATTTCAAATATTTTCATATTACCATAAATAAAAAACAGCAAATCAGTATTTTTTTTGGCATGTACTTTGTAATTCCTATATTTTTTTTGTGTACTTTTACTTGTGATATGCCAAGGAATTCTGGGAAGTAACTAGGATGCCATGTGCAAGAAAACTGATTTAAGTGATATTCAAACATTTAACAATTTACTCAACAAGTTATACAATGCACAATACACCAAATTTCAAACAAGTTCATTAATTTTGTCATTTAACAACAAATTTTTAACAATCAAAACATGAAAATTCAGAATTTAAACACTATATTCAATTGTCTAAATTAATTAAACAACAATGGCATAATAGCTCAGGTTAATTAACACAATTTAACTGTTTGTTGCAATTGGTTAAGCTTAAAGTTATAACACATGATAAACTTTCCTTGAACTTAAACAGAAATTATTGAACATATATATAACTTACCTCCTTATTGAGGTAGGATGCCAGAGACTCTGTTTCATTTAAAAGAGTAACTGAACATTTTCCCCGAATATGGGTTGCAGGAAGTGTCTCTACTTGACGAGACAAAAACAATTCCCTATGCTTTAATTGATGCCTTTCTTTTTCAGCCAATAGCTCAGCCTCTCGCTCTTGTTCTTCCTCTAAGGCACCTACAATTAAATATTAAAATTTCTTGATTAAAAGTTTCACCTTATACAATAAAAACTTTTACCATCTAAACTTATATTTAACAAGGAGAAAGATTTATATGATTACAAATTAAAGAATATGAATAACAAATTATGTTAAAATCAAGTTGAATGGTGGCAAATTATAATGTAATTACAAACACTTTTTACTTAAAGCAAATTTACTTTGTTTCATATAATGTGAATTAATCAATCATTCAACTAAATAATGCATTTTTGATGTACAATTTAGTATTTTTAAAGTTTTTTCTTCTTTTGTATTTCAATGAATGAATTAAATTAAATGTATTTTAAGATAAATTATCAGTTTCTGTTGGATTTATAAATTTAATAGTGATGATTTTGGATAGTACAATAATACAAAGCATTCTTTTAATAAATTAACTTAGCAGGATAAAATTTAATTTAAGAATGATACAAGATCATAACCAATTAGTAATTTAAATTTACACACAATTAAAAAATTATTTAAAACCTTAAATTATATTTTTCTTATATATTCCACAATACAACTTATAGTACAGTGGTACCTCAGGATACGAAATTAATCCGTTCCGAAACTGAGATCGTATCATGAAAATGTCGTAAGGTGAATCAACTTTTCCCATACGATTACATGTAAAACCAAATAATTCGTTCCAACGCGAAAAACATACTCAAATTAAAGCCAAGTAATACATTTAAAAAAATAACTGTAGTAAGGAAAACAAATGAAAAATGCGAACTAATGTAATGTTGTATGGTGAGTTTTTGTTCGTATCGTGGAGCAAAAATATGTTCGAATTTCATGTCGTATCCTGAAAATTTCGTATGCTGGGGCGTTCGTATCCTGAGGTACCACTGTACTTTTATGTTTTACTCCTGCACATTGCATTGCATGTCACATTCTAATGTTATATTGTGATATGTTGTGTCACAAGCAGTTGCATTATGGAACAATGCATCTAAATGAATCAGGATTTCAAATGAGAAATGTAAAGTGTGCAAAAAGTAAGAACAAAAATTTGAATTTTTTGATTAAAATTTTAAAAAGTTTTTTTATTGAAAGTGACATGTCATTTTCTGTTAGTAAGCTCATCATTTCAGCTTTTCGTACTATGCATACTGTTGATGAATTTGTTGTATTTGTTAGGTATTTTCAATTTGATTATAAATGATGTCATTTGCATTCTATAGTAATAAGAGTTTTTATTTTTACTTTCTCAATGATTTTATAAAAAAAGTAATAAAACAAATTTGAGAGTATTAACAGCCAAGATGGATTTTCAACGGAGTAATTTGTAGGTGTGATTTTGGTGTGACGACTAATTCATAGAAGCTCAGACAAAAAGTTAGCTATTCTTTTAGTTTTGAGTTTCGAAGAGTTGAAGAACTGTTGTAATCTCAGATCTGCAGGCAAGTTTTATATGCAAATTGCTAAGAACACTTAGAACAGCAAGCAGAATACCACAAAATTGTCATTCTATCAGTATTAATTAAATATTTTAACATTCTTTTGAAAAGCATGCATTTATGTTAAATGGATTTTTGAATAGCATGCTTTAATGTACAGAAAGTAACAAAAAATGAATTAATTGTAACATTTAAACCAATTCCTATTGGTTATATTCAAACAAATTTTCTTTTGAATTTTCAAATATTGAGCTATTTAAACTTTGCCATAAAATGCACTATGAAATGCAGTGCAACCTGGGAATGCAGTATGCAATACACAAGAACATAAAATTACCAATTTATATACATAGAACTTCCATTCACAAGAAAGTATACATTAAACTTGAATTTGAGTTTTAACAAACCAAATAATCTTTATTAAAACCAGATTCTATTATTTCTCATTCTCAATAAAATTTTCAAGTAAGATTTAAAGTACTTTACAAAATAACAATAATATATTGTGTTTAATAATATTAAAAACATCATAAGAATTTCTTCAGTAATATTAATTATCAACAAGTTTCTATCAGTGAAAAGTCCATGAGTTCCTTTAAGTTACCAAAAAATTTTAATTTTCTATCCGAATCAGTATCTGTTATATTATTATTAAAGAAAAGTTATTTATAATCATATTTTCATAATTTCTTCACATAAAATTTTTAGTAATATCCAAATTATTTAGATTAGAGAGATAATATAATATCAGAATAATATAATCTTAAATTTTTAGCTTCTTTCCCTTGTAATGCAATAATGCACACACAAATAAATCTGACTAAGCATAATATAAACTGAATTACTAATTAATTGTGCCTACTTTTGTAAAGATAAAATATTAAGCATTTTGTCTGTATTTAAATACTTACCGGATATTTAAGATTTATCCTTGAATTATTTATTTATTTTTAAAGTCTTTTGTACATTTTGCATTTAATAAATTATCATGTGGGTATGGAAAATAATTCAACTTGAAAAAAAGAAGTCATTCTGTTGTCAGTTAATCAATGTAATGTAGATAATGGCTTCAATGAAAGTCTAAAAGATCAATAATCCAAACAACTTTTAATTTTAATGAAACTTGGAAAATACCAAAGGACCAAATACAGTGATAGTAGAAACCTGCATCTAGAAAGAAACTGAATTAAAAGAGATGCAAATAATAAAATTAATAGTATCACTTCTTAACATTATAATACAAAATTGAAGTTCTTCTGACAACATGAATGACTTTTTATTTCTGATAGTTGTTATATCGATAATCTGCAAAATCATGTAATTTTACAATAATTTATGATAAATTGTAAATGAATTGCATGTTTAACACTTTTTAAATTTGAGGTTAGCCCTTGGAAATGCCCACACAGATGGAGTTTCTGGTTATTTTCAAAAAAAATTGTAAAGAAGTACACCAACAATATTTGTCATAATATTTTGGCATTTGTTACTTTGTACTTTTGTTAACATTAAAGAATTAATAGAATAATCATCAAAAAAATATATGTTTAAAACATTGTAATAAAACATCCTTTTTCTTAAATTTGAAAAAGTTTGACATGTATCACATCAACTAAGATTTAAAAAAAAATTCAAACAGTTTATTTGTATTACATCTATGTTTTTATGTATTTTTGACCTAAATTATTTATAAAATCTAAACCTTTATCAACTGATAATTTTCTGTCCACAGCAATTTTACAAAACATTGAAATATTATACAGTGTATGCCACTTAGGAGTGGAAACAATAGTTTTTTTCATTAAATGTACTGTACTTCTTCATTTAACTATAGATTAGTCTAAGCCAGGGGTCGGAATTAGCGGCTCTTTGCATACACGTTTGCAGCTCTTCGGAAATAAACTCCAATTTCATCTCACTTCATTTCACCGCAGCCTTATAACTTATGAGTTTATGAGATAGAGCCGCCGAACAAACTTTGACTTGTTCTCTGTCCGCACATGACCACACTCACGTTCATCAATATGAGTCGCATAAGAGTGGTAGCATTTGAAGCATATCTATATATATATAACCCATTGAACGCATGTCCGTCCATCCGTGTAACGTTATGCCGAAAACGGCCACTAGAGGCGCCTCTGTCGTGTGTTGTATTTCGCACATTTAAATTAATATGCGGCTCTCTGGTACTTTTGTTATCCTGTTTTCATGACAATTTGGCTCTTCTCACTTGACAAACTACCGACCCCTGGTCTAAGCCATCCGGTCCTGCAGAATAACCAGTAAAACTGAGAAACAGTGACTATCATCCATAGAAGGGAAAGTGTTAATAATAAATTATCTGGTTACATAATGATAATGATCATTAAATAATTAATTTATAAATTTCATATGCTTTTATATAACTATTTCAACTAATAAATTTAAGAAATAGAATAAAATATTGTGATTTCATTTTTTATTAATTAAATGAAAATTCATTTAATTAATAAAAAATAATCTATCTAATTAACTATTTATTTGAAACAGTCTTAAACATAGCTAACAGAATATCTCAAGTTGTAACTGTCTAAAATGATTCTTTAATAATTACTTCAACATTTCTCTTAGGACTATCCATTAATTATGTGTACAGTTTAAGGGAGAGAGGAGAGTTGTAAAAAGTACCTCCTTGTACCAATGGAGAGAGAGGAGTGAATTATTTTTTACTAGAAATTTTCCTATCAAGCATGACGGAATATTTTTTATGAGTAAGTAGAGATTGAAGAATTGAGAAGAGTGTTAAAATCAAGCTTGACATGGGCTGTTTCTGTAGCCATTGACAAAGCTGTTCTTACTCAATGTTGCTCAAGTCAGACTTCATGGCCTTCAGAGGTCTCAGTTGTTCTTATTCTTTTAGATCTAGAATGTACCTGACCAATTTTATTCTTATGCTTTCTCTTAGGCATTTCCCCCCCCCCAATAAAATAGCAACTGTTTTTAATTCCACATTGACAAAACAAAGATGAATTGTACATACTGTAGGTTACTTAAATGAGCACTAACACTTTCTAAATAACAAGTTCATTATATCATTACTTCCAGTTGGATAATAGAATGTCACGTGGTCACTATGGGAAAGATTTTTTTTAAAATTTGTTATAGAAGTGACATGATGAAGCCATCATTTTTAAAGTTCAAATTTAATGAAGTAAGTTTAAAATATGTCATTTGCCAAAATATGTAAAAATATAACTTAAGGAAAATTTCCTTGTAGAGCATGAACATCACTAAGTGCAATCACTAACTTGAAATTGATAACATTTATTCTATAGCTAATATTTCCACAAAATAAGTAGTCTATACTTTCCGTACGAACATAAAACAAATATAACCAAAATTTCATCTAAATTGGACAAAAATTGCAGGAATTATAAGGAATTCACACACACACAGACAATGGCTTTTATATTAGTAATGTAGACATTTTAGTGGCATAAGAATTTGTCCTTGTGAGCATACTTACTAGTCATACAAATAAATTTACCAATTAAAAAATATTCGCTAAACCTTTTAAAGTCATTTCTTCAATATCAAGGGGTTTGCAAACTATTGAACACATAATTAAAGGGGAAGTGATTTTCCAAAAGTACATCATTGTACATAATAGTGAGGATGGGGTCAAAAGTGACTCAAAAACTGCATATGTAATTTATGGACTGCCCCTTAAAATAAACTTATTTTGATTAAGAAATAAAATTTCTTATTTTAAAATGTTAAAATTAAGCTTAAATGTTAAATGTTAAAATTAAGCTTAAATTAAGAATGTTAAAATTAGCTTTTGCCAAAAAATACAATATATATTGATATGATATAACAAACACAAAACCAATTTCTGGTGTGTATAAACAAAAACTGATCTCTGCACAAACGTTTTCTAACTCCTTCTGAGTTTTTCTTCAGGTGTGACAGAATGATTATCTGATGGAACAGCCTTCAGAACAAACACAAAAGTTTATGAAAGTTTTTAAAAGAACATAATTCAAACGACAATTTGGACTATAAATATGAATTTAAAGCTGCACATGCATCATCCTGCGCATAATGATCAATCAACTAATGACTATACCATCTTGTCAAGTAGAGCCTACCATCAACACCACCATTTCCTCCTTAATATTTATATTCTTGACACAAAGTTAGCTTTAAAAATTTCTATGGCCTCCAACCATCTGAGGTGTCTTGCATGCAATATTGTGAGAAGTTTTGTCATGCTCTGCTTGACACAATGGTATAGTCATTAGTTGATTGATTATTATGTGCAGCTTTAAGTTCATATTTATAGTCCAAATGGTCATTCGAATTATGTTCTTTTAAAAACTTTTATAAACTCAGGTTTGTTCCAAAGGACGTTCCATCAAGTAACCATTCTATTGCACCTGAAGAACTCAGGAGTTAGAAAACATTTGTGCAGATATTGATTTTGTTTATACACACCGGAAATTGGTTCTGTGTTTATTATTACATATATCCCAATGTGGTGTGATGTAATATACGATATAATTAAGAATAAAAAAATAAATTTGAGGAAAAAATTCAAGCATTCATTTAACTTCAATAGAAAATGAGAAGATTCATACAAATAAATATGAAGGTAAACACAATCAAGTTACTAGTACAGAGATATAGTAATTTAAGCAAAGAAAGATTAAATGAAATGACTGCATTAGGGGATTATGACAGATAAAAGAAAATTAATAAAATGAAGTAAATTACATATTACAGTAGAGCGTCATTTATCTGAAGGTCTGTTATCCGAAACATTGGTTATCCGAAGGAATTCCAGTCGACAAATTTAAATTTTCACCAGTGCTGTGGCGCTGTAATCTTTGGCTATGTCTTCGGCTACTCAAATATTTTATGTTTTTGATATTAAATTAACTTCTGAAGTATAACTTTTTATTGTTTTTATATTTTTCAATATATTTATTTTGTTTGTACAAAATAAAAAAATAATTTTTAACGATACAATAGT
>NW_019384873.1:406750-408914 GCF_000671375.1 Centruroides sculpturatus
TTTTTGTAACAATAAATTGAAAATTTACATCAATAATTATTTTTTTACAAGTTCTTAGATTTTATCTATTATTTGATAGTTACATCTTCCTTCACAATTTTAATTACAAAGTTATACAAGTTGTACAGATCCTTCTTTGAGAGTTTATTTAAGTTTTCCCTAAAGTGTTTAGTTGAACTTTACTGTATTATGTAAGATATTCCAAATAACTTTCATATTTCATCTAGTTACATCATAGTTACATCTTCCTTCACAATTTTAATTACAAAGTTATACAAGTTGTACAGATCCTTCTTTGAGAGTTTATTTAAGTTTTCCCTAAAGTGTTTAGTTGAACTTTACTGTATTATGTAAGATATTCCAAATAACTTTCGTATTTCAGTAAAAACATTACAGTTATTAAAAAGCTAAACTTCCAATCATATTGGCATTGTCTATTCAACAAATATAAGTTCAAAAAATTAAACTGCAGCTTTAATTGCTGTTTTATGCATGTTATTCATGTACTGCATAAACTCAATTTATATATATTCTAGTTAAATAATGATACCACTAAATTTGTTAATGAATGAACAAATCTGTTACTACTATGTAGTTAATTTTAGAAGAATCTAGTAAAGGAATTGTTTTGAATACGAATTACAAAAATTTTTCACTTTCATAAATTTTACTGATCTTCCCTCTACTGTAACAAAAATAATGAAGTTAAGACACTTGACTGTCGCAACACTTTCATTTCCTTTAGAATTTTCATGTTATAAAGTAAATTTTAAATTTTAGTTACAAATTTATTTTGAAACTTTTTATAAGTAAAAAAATTATTAATATATTATAATTATTTTAAAAATTTTGTTGTTTATTAATAGCATTTCTATTCTTCATTATATAATTATAAGCCTTATTATTTCCATCATATTGTATGATATAACTATTAGTGATCATATCAGTGATATATTAGTGATCATATGAAATATTTGTATCTTTTTATTTTTACATATATCACCAGTGTTGATGACTTCAATTGATTGACTCAAACTCAAATCAGACTTAAGTTTCCAAAGACTTAAAAATTTTTATTGAAACAATTTAATGGAAAAAACCTAATACTGTTTAAAATAGGATTTCTCTAATGGGATCCCAGTTGTTTTTTAACCCGAGAAATTCTTCTCATCCTGGGAAATCCTGTAAATTTCTTAAAAATTCACTTTTTTCTTATTTTGAGTTAAAGTTGAGGAAATTTTGCAAATTGAAAGTATAATTAACCCATAAACTGTCAGAATTTGTATTTATTAATTTTAAGCCTGCTTATTAGTTATTAAAATTTTTGCTTATTATGGCATGTCACAGATTGCCAATAATCAATATGTAGCCTATTTGTGATAGGACTCTGAAAATTCCTTACTTGTCAGAACCTGTAATATCTGTAATAATTGTGCTTATGCTGTCTTAATTTTTAACCATGCCCAGTAGCTTCAATAACTGCATTATGCCAGGTTGTGCAAATTGGACAAGGATACAAATGAGTATGAAGTAAGCAAATATGAAGTTTTTCTTCATAAACCTGATTATTAAACACAAACAAAACTGCTGAATTATCAGGCTATAACCTTGATCCTCTATTAAAGCAACCAAGGTAGATAAATCAAAAATACTAGACGACATAAGAAATACTGTAACGCATCTCGAAAACAAACTAGAAATCTTCTAGGCTACAGGTGAAAAAACACATAACATCTGTCTTCTCTTAAATGCATTAAAGACGATTCCACCCACATCAATTGAATCAAAAGGGGCATTCTCGGTAGCAGGACTTTTCTTTACTAAAATAAGAATCAGATTGAGTGATTGGAATTAAGGATTGTATACCAGTTAACTGATAAATTGACAAAAAACATTTGGTAAACTTACCGGTAAATTTCAAAAATTTACCGGAAATTAGGTAAATGAAAAATCCATACTAAAAATTTCTATGTAGAAAATATTGTGTTTATAGATATTTAAAAGGGCTAAAGGGACAAACAGGTAAGTGAAAGCATCAATATACCTCATTATTAATTTTATGTGAGATATTTTTTGTTTAATTTTAATTTAATGACCATTTGTCCAACAAGTGTTGAATCAGAAAGGGTATTCTCGGGATCTGGATTATTTTGTACAAAAATTA
>NW_019384873.1:409748-428690 GCF_000671375.1 Centruroides sculpturatus
GTCACATTTTCTGAAACCCTGCCCAGTACCAAGGGATTGTTTTATTGCTGTTTGACGTAAAGATATTTCTACAGCAGGGACATCCATCTTCTTTCGTTAAAAATCTCTCTTTGCAAACACTGAATTCAGATTTTGCATACAATTGTTTTAAAATACCTGTTTTAGTATCAAGTTTATAAAAGCCATCCTCTGTCTTACTAAGAACCACAGCTAAAATTGAACGTGCGGTGCGCTTGCCAGTTACGCCACCCGGACCCCGAGCAAGTCTTCGCTTCCAGAAGTATATTAGATTAGATATAACCTTACTTGGTTAAATACATCACTGACTGGGGACGACTTCATCGCCCACGACTCCAATGGCACTCAGCCAGCTAACGTAAGTCAGTGATGTATTTAACCAAGTAAGGTTATATCTAATCTAATATATTTCTGGAAGCGAAGACTTGCTCAGGATCCGGGTGGCGTAACTGGCAAGCGCACCGCACAACAAGCGGAGGTTGCGGGTTCAAGCCCCGTCCCAGGCCAGTTGTTTTATTCCAGAAAATTCTAAAATTAATTTAATAATTTATTTATTTAATTTAAATTATTAATTTACTTAAGAGATGGCGCCTTACGCCTACCTCTAATGACAAATTACTTTATTCTAATCATTTAATTAGCCATATAATAGCCCGATATTTAGGCGATAGTTTGGCAGTTTAGTACCCATAAATTGTGACTGATGGTAAAAGAAGACAGCTTAAAATTGTCTATGAGGGCAGACTAAAAAGTTTTGCCTTTCCCTAAATAAAAAAGGAAATAAGATACTTGAGTAAAACAAAAAAACTTAAATGTACTTTTATCATTATTTGCAATTGTGAATAATTACTTTTCCACTTAATCTCAGAGTATCTTTAATACACTTTTGCCAAATTTCTTAATTCCACCCTGAAAAAGTTTTTTTTTTACCCAAGACCAGTGGTGTACCTGCAGTTGACTATTTTTGTTAGTTTTGGCTAAACTATTTGGCTCTAGAGGTCTTTCAATTTGGGAAACAAGTGGAAACTGCTAGGAGCAAGGTCTAGACTATAAGCTGGATATGATAACATTGAATCCCAAGCCAACAATAGTATTTATTTATTTGTTTTACATTAAATTTATGTTATATAATAAAATCACAGTACAGAATAAAAAAGTACAGAACTGTGGCTCCCATGCATTTTGCAAAATCTACATTTCAACTCCCACTGAACTTTTGCTTGCCCAATCCTGCTATATGCTTTCAGCTTTCCAACAACTGAAGGCCATGTATCTCAACCTCAACCACAAAACATGTATTGCATGTAGATTACACTGTGTTTGTAAAGATATCAGGGAAGAATACAGTAGGGTAAATGACTTCATTGCTGCCCTAAAGAAGATTCTTGTAAAAGCCTCCAGTTATCAAGTTTTGTACCAAAAAATCACTGGGTTTCATTTACCACAATTACTTGTCATAACCAGGTATGGTACTTTGATAGGATGCGCAGATTTTTGTACAGAAACTTTGAAAAAAATCAAATGCTTCATATGTGCTCTACATTCATGCAGCAGCCATCAAGCAGACTCAACAATTGCTCAATGACAAAGACCTAGAGTTGGAACTTTTTACAGTGCATGGCTACAAGTATTTGCCTAATGTGATTCACAATTTGGGAGAAAAAGATGAGGAGGAGGAGGAGGAACAGTGGAAGAAGTTGATGACTATGAGAGACAACCTTGATGGATTTGCAAAAACCAAATTGAAGTAAATTCGAGAAACAATCAATGTGGAAATGTTTGACTTCAACTGAAATTCCTTACCAAGTGCTTACAAAATATAATCCATTAGTTTCAGTTGGTGTTGAGTGAAGTTTCTCCACATACAAGGATCTTCGGAGCTCAAAGTGCCAGTGATTTACTTTTGAAAACACAGAACTGTTGTGCATAATAAGTATAACACGTTGGTTAAAACCCAGTAAATGTCATGTTTACCTCCTAAATACATTTATTTTATGGTATTTGCTATAGTGTTGGATAAAGAATGTTCATGTAACTAACCAGTTTAGACCTGAATAAATGCATTTCATCAACAATTTTTTTGCATCTTTTTGTGTACTTTTTCAGAACAATTCTCCCTTTTCCAACTATAATTTTGCAGCTTAAAATCCTTTCTCTACTTATGGCATGTTTGACTGATAAATGCCACTGTTTCTATTACTATTACTTACTACCATATAGAAATTTCAATCACCATAATTAACAATAAATGTGAAAAAGACACAAGATAACAGATATGACAATTGTATGACAGAATAAACATACAGAGAATAGTTTTTAACCAACATCATTGATTGTCATTCAATGCACTAATACATGACATGTTAGTGCATTGAAAATTGTTGTTTCTGCTAATTATGGTCATAAAGAGCATGTGCTTCCTATAGACTGATGCAAACAGTCACTAAATAAATTCCTAAAACTGCATGTTAGCCAACATGAAAATTTTAAATCATAAAATTATGAAGTCAATAAAAGTTCAACAGGAAATACAGTACTGAGTTTTTTTAACTAATTTGATTTCTACTGCAGAAACTCCAAAAAAGTCAACTCCATAAAAATCTACTGTGTTGCGATAAGTATTAGAGGGCACTGGATAAAGAAATGAGATATCTCAGAAAGGTGGCCAGCCTATATGGCTTCAACAACGTAATACAGAGATTGGCAAGACAATACAAAGCCGGAATACCACCGTCTGCTGCCACTAATGGGAATAGCATGCAACATGAACAGCGCATCATACCTGTCACATACAACCTGATCTTAGCTTCCGTATATCGTAGAATTGCGAGACAACAAGAAGTGCGCATAGCATACAGAAGATGCCCCTCTATTTTCCATCTTCTGCGCAATGAGAAAGACAAGCTGAGTCAAGACAGACTTCCTGGGGTGTATGCAGTGCCGCTCACTGACCATAGATGCGACAGAGAATTAGTATACATCGGAGCCACGAAAAGAGCAGTTGGAGTAAGATGAAAGGAACACCAAAAGGACATTATACACAACAGATGTACCACCGCTTTATCTGTATATGTATCGGATCTGGAAATATCTGCGGACTTCGTGAGAGCCAAACTCCTTATCACAACGTCATATGTGGACCAACTCCGATGGTTAGAACAAATAGAAATATGCAAAGCCTACGAATCATCAACCCCCATTAATTCCAAAGATGAAATCATGTTATCTTTGGCGTGGCAAGCCCTAATACGGAAGGGAGATTCAAATTAAAACGACATCGGCACTTATAATAAGTTAAAAACAGCTACACGCATTTTCTCCGACTTCCGACATGCTCAAACAAATTTATTCATAAAAAATACATAATGCGACACACAAGCAGAAGATCGTTACATAGCAACTGGAGTTTCGAGTTGGAAAGCACGTGATTCCGAATGGAACCCAAAATACGATATTTGAAATTTCGTTCCAAAGACAGCTGGCATTCTAACGGATCGTTACGAATGGAACATAGCCCGATGAAGGATCCAGTGGGATCCGAAAACATTAGCGTAAGCAATTGAACATTTTTCACGCTGGTTATAGGTTTGTACACAATTTATTATTATATTCTTCCAGCGTGGGTCAATTATTTAATCTACTGTTTTCATTAGAGGTTGTGACATCAACTATTGTACATTTTGTGTGTGTGTGTGTGTGTGTGTGTGTGTCTGTAATGAAGAATGCTTAAGGTTAAGCACAAACTAGTCAATATTGCAGTAAACTTGCATCTGATGTCAAACTAAATTTGTATAATCACTATTCAGTGATTATACAAATTTCAATGGAGGATTTTGCAGTCAATGGTCAGTTTGACCATTGACCATTGACTGCAAAATCATCAATTCAACATCACTCTATGTCACACCCTTCAACAGACTTTATGTAAATCCCTTCAACGACTCTCAGATCCAACATGCTGCATGTTTCATGTGATGGTCATAAAATGTTCATGCCTAGTGAAATATTTATGTCACTGATTTCAAGTTGAAATAAGTGACATAAATATTTTTTGAGTGATGAGCTGAGTGAGAGACATGAAATATTTTTTGAGTGAAAAACATGAAACATTTTTTGAGTGATTATTATATATATATATAAGAACATCATAATTAATTCATTAAATTAATTAATTAAATCATTGAAACTATAAAATATATATCACTAAGTATATTACAATATACTTGTACAATATAATACTACATACAATATAATACAATATAATAAATAATAAGCAATAAGTACATATTGCTTATTAACACATTGTCAATAAAAAAAAACACACAAGTTGTAACACAAAGCTGTAATGCATTATAATCACTGATTATTGTTATTTTGTAAAGAAACTTTTCTTGATAATAGTTTGTAGGGGTAGAGGAAATGTTTATTGGTCCTAAAGAGAACTATGTCATAAGTGATATCACAAGACTGTTGAAGGAAAACAGTCACATGGCTACAGAAATTTCATCTGATGTAAGTTGTCAAATTCAATGGCATCAACTAGTTTGCATTTATACATTTATAAATAATCCATAAACCTGATTTTTAAGTAATGCCAAATAATCTTCTGTATTATCAAGCTATAACATAAGGCTAATTAAATACAGTAGAGCCTCGATTATCCGACCCAATTGGGGGATGGGGTTGGTCGGATAATTGAAAAGTCGGATAACCGAAAAGTATGAAAAAATCCATTATTAGTGTAGTATATTATTATATCCCACGTAATTAGTATATCGCTATTAACCTACTTCGTGTTGAATTTTCATCGATGTTAAGCCTAACAAAAATTTTTTAAAATAATAATCGTCACTATTGTATCGTTAAAAGTTAGAAAATTAAGCCTTGTTTAAATACTGGCTCCCTTTCATGGTCGAATGAGTGTTGCCAGCTAAAACACGTAAAAATAATATTAAAGTAGCCGAGACATAGCCAAATATTGTAGTGCCACATCAATAGCGGACATTTGAAATTTGCCGACTAGGACGGTCAGTTAACCGAGGAGTCGGTTGATAGGGGGTCGGATAATCGAGGCTCTACTGTAATTAGATTAATATAATTTGACTGGAGGTAGACAGTTAAGCTGCTATCTCATAATAATTTTAATTATAATATTAACAAACTTAACAAATATGTTAATCATTCATTCATACATATTCAGCATTATCATTTTACTGGTTGGTCTGATCTTACATATCTATTATGGCTACAAAAAACACATTACTCTATTCTCCACTACTCCTAAATGGTCATCAATTAATGATCACTATTAATTCTAATATTAATCAGTATAACATATGATTTCAGGCCAATTAATTTCTTTAAGTTATAAAAATCAAGAAATGGTCAAGAAATGTTTACTTTTTATGCAATACTGTTATCAATCTTTTCATGATTCTATTTCATGATTACATATGATCATGGGCAATGAATTTCCATCATTAATTGATATATACCATTTATATAAATGACTCATAATCACTGTATTCAATTTGTAAAACATCCTGATCACTTTCTATTTAAATCTAATACAATAATTTTATTGACAAAAAAATGAATATATTTTCAATGAATTATGGATAAAAAAACATAGCTCTTTTTACATACATAATCATGTTTAACAATACAAGGCATGTTATGTGCTTATTCTGCTATATTAAAACTGAACATAAAATAGTTGCAGTTATGAATTATTTTTCATCTGAAATAATTATAAAAATTATTAAGATTTTAATTTTGTGGTGTGTTATCTTAAAATCATTTCAGATTAAACAAGTAAAACGGCAAAACCGTATTTGGGACAAGACTATATCTCGGAAACTCACTACTAAGAAGACGGGTCTCGTTCTCATAAGACTATATCTCACTACAAGACTATATCTCGGAAACACTTTGATGTTCAAGACGGGTCTCGTTCTCATTCTCCAATCTTCTTTGATATCGCTGCTTTTGGGCGCGATTGTTCAAATTTCACTGGCCATGATCATGAGGTCATCCACGATGCATTTTCGATGAAATTAACCTATCCAATTTCGAAATTTCTCTCCGTTGCGTGTCAGACTGGGTTGAATTTTTGTCAATGCATAATGAAAATTTCCCATTTTAAAAAAAAAAATAATAATCTGGCTATCGTATCATCCAAAATTATTTTTTTATTTTGCACGAACAATATACAGTTTAACCCGATTATAACGTCATTGGATGTAATGACAATCTTAATATAAAGTCAAATTTTTATTGGTCCCACAATTTTACTATACTAGATAATGTTAAAAAACGTACTTGTAACGACAAAACCATTTTAAAGTCATATTTAAAGCACTCCCAAATTTACAAAATTAGGTTACAAATTTTATTTAACATAGAAGAAACTACGTGTTTTGTCCTAAGGCTAGAGTTCACTTTCTAGAATGACTGTGGGTGGTACTTTCCCCACCTGACTTTGGTGGGATGAGGTGGCTGTTTTGCCTGTTTGTAGAAGGGGGTCGCCATTTTGTATTTTATTTTGACTCGGTTCTCAGTCCCCTGACTACCTACAAGTCTGGATGTTTTTATGCGCGCATGATTTGGGCACCTAATACTCTGTGCCAAAATATCAACTCTCGACATGTACTCCTTCATAACTCTATGGTGGTAATAAAAAATGGCAGTATGATTTTATAAGCAAGACATAGTCTTGTAAAAAAATCAACAATAAAATACCCTCATTCATACCACTTATTAGATAAACTATTATTTAAATTAACAACAACAATAACATCGGGATGTGTTACAAAAATAGGAAATAGGTTCTAGGAGTACAATTTTTATTATTTAAATTTTATAATTACTGTAATTTTATGCATATAACCTATGGGTTATCCATGTTTGCTTGAAAAATAATTTGAAAGGGGTGTGAGTTATGTGCCAATTTTAAATTCTAATCAAAAGACTATATGATTCAAACTATAATTAGTTTGTTTAATTTTTTCAAACTTTATTTTATTATATTACCAGGCAAAGGAAATTAGCCATAAAATAAAAACAATAAATCATATTTATTTATTCCTGTAAAGCTAGGTACTGTACCACACACAATGAATCTTCAAATGCACATTAGTGAACACAATACACAAGTGTACGCTTGTATGTGCATGTGATTGTACTAAACTATTGTTAGCACGTGCTTGGACTGAAAGTTAGTTAATATTTTAAATTTTATACAAATGGTAGCTTAATTAATGAAATAGATGTGTATGTAAAACAAAATTTTACATACACAGAGTTTAAAAAATAAAGCAAAAAGGTAATGTCATCTTTAGTTTTTCTTAGTATAAGGCAGTGGTCTAACTGTCCATCTTTAGAAAAAATTATTTTATATCAAGTATTAATACTTAGCCAAACTATAGTCTGAATAATGGTCTACTATATTTCAGTTCAAGAAAAACTTTGTCCATTAATTCACCATTATCATTTGACATTAATGTTACTTAATGTCAAGTTATTGTAACAACAATGTGTAAAAATGAGTTGTCACAAAACACAATAAAATAGATCAGATTGAGTCCCTAATATGGTATTAATCAGCATATTAAAATTTTAAAACATTCTGTGACTTTAAAAATGCTGTTAGGCAAAATTATAAATTTGAGAAAACTAATAATTTAATATCAGTAAAATTTGTTTTAAAAATATTTTAGTTCTTTCCAAACTCCTCACAATTACTCCTCATATCCTCAGTCTGAGGGTATATGTTAATGAACTAGTCTAACAATGAAAACAAAGTGCAAAAAATTATTTGCAACTTAAATGATACTCTTATCATTTTTCATTTTCATAATTTTAATTGTGTAACAAAGTATTGCAGTTAATTTTCAATTAAATTTTCTTCCAGTTATTTTTAATATAAAATTTTGGAACATTATTAAGGAACAAATTTAATAAATTTATATTTTTGTAACAAATTACATAATTCATTAATAAAAAATAGTTAAAAATACTATGATTTTTTTCTCTTTGTAGAAGTTATACAGTTTTAATGTTTCAGATTAATAACAGAATAATTTATTTTTCGTAATAAAATGTTTTATTTTAAATCTTAAAAATTTGGTGATTCTAAAATGATAAAATTCATAATTAAAACTTTAGTTTACAAAATGTATCAGATAATCATTATTAATAAATACCATTTCCTGTAAACACAGAGAATGACTTACTATTTCACATTACCTTCACAAGAACATTGATATTAAGTAACATCAGTGTCAAATGATAATAATGTACTACCGGAGAAAGTTTTTTTTCGCAATGAAATGTACAATTTCATTGGAATAATATACAATTATTTCTACAATTATTATACAATTATTCTAGATATTAATACAATTATTTCAGAATATTCATAATTGGTTGTTTATGTATATCTATAATAATTTGTTAACAGAAATTAAACAGAAAAACAAAATTTTAATGCTTGAGAAGGCAACTTCTAAAGTGCATACTGGTAATTATCTTGCTTTCAACAGCCAACAGAATGGGATTTATGACATGGTGAGTTATAAGGTTTTATTTTCATTCTTGAAATTTTTTGTGGGCATACATCACCATGGCTTATCTGCACAAAATTACAATACTTCATTTCTAATTAGATTTAGTTCAATATTAATTATACTTACTTTGATGCTTGTCTGCCAACATAATAAGAGTTCCAGATATATCTCTTCTTCTATAAAAACACATTACTTTTGCTTCTACATTTCCACTAGGAGTCTAAAATTTGGAGGAAATATTTTGTTAAAATTAATAAAATTAATTTTTAAAAATGAAAGAATTAGATAATAAATAAAATATTGTTTAAGATATCAGAATTATATTTTCGTTGTCTTTCCCAATACAGACCACATCATATGTATAAGATTTATAGCTTCCAAAAATATTTGACACAGAACAATTGATAAACAGAATCTATATAACTATAATTTTTTTTCAAACAAGTTGGTATCTAATGTAAACAAACTGATAAGTTCTCTTTAACCACCATTTGTATGTTAAAAAAAAAAAAAACCACATTTTAATCTTAGATTTTTAAAATAAATTTGATATTTTTAAGAAATATAATTTATAAAATATAGAAAAATGAACACCTCTAAATGTTGAGAAAATTCAAACCAATTCCAATATAAAACTTGTATTTGTGAAATACTAAAATTTTCAGAGTAGACAATCATCACTAGTCTCTTGGTAATCAAGATATTATTATGTTCTAAAATTATCCTAAAAATACAAATAATAATAATTGCCAATTTTAATGTTAAAAAATATAAATATTGAGTTGGACAATAAGTCCGTGTGCTTTTTTTAGGTGAAAATAAAAATTTTATACAGTAATATATTCACTGTTTTTATTGAGTACCATTTGCCATCTAAAATATGACTAACATAAGCCATTAACTGGTGTGAATTACAATTAACTCTTGCATGACAAATGTTTTCATAACCCCTTCTGGACTCTTTTTCAGGTTTTTTTTTTCAATTCAAAACAAGCTGGACCTTAAAATTCAAACATAAAATTGAATGGCAATTGTAATTCACACCGATTAATAATTGATGAAAGTCTTATTTTATATTCATCCCAGTGTGCCATTACATTTGCCATCTTTCAGAGAGCTTCATAATATCTTCTTCAAAAAACTTCATTTTTATTTTTGGCAAAAATCTATTCCAAGTGCTGTTTTGTGTCGTTATTAGAAATGAAGTGCTGTTCATTTGAAGAAATTTGAAGAGAGTGGAACAAGTGGTAATCAGAAGGGGCAAAGTCAGGTGAATATGGAAAATGAGGTAGGACATCCCAACCAAGCTCCAACAATTTTTACCAGGTTTGCAATGACATGTGGCCAAGCATTATCAAAGTAGAAGAAAATGCCCTTTTGATTCAATTCTGGACACTTCTTCTAAATTGCTTTGCTGAATTTAATTTGTCCAGCTAGCCACATTATATGTCAGAATTGATTGTTTTGTTTTTCATAAGCAGCTTGTAAAACAAAACACTCTTCCAATCCCACCAAATTGAGAACATGACTTTGTTTGGATGAAGTCTAACTTTTGAAGTGGCTTGGGGAAATTTGCCATGCTTCCCCATATCTTTTGACTTTCATATTGATGTAAACAATCCATTTTTCTTCCCCACACCACTATTCACTTCAGAAATGGGTCATTTTCCTCACATTTTTTGAATGAATCACAGATTGAAATGTGAGTGATGTGACTGGCTTCACTAAGTTCACGTGGAACCCAAACATCAA
The DNA here is from genome assembly GCF_000671375.1 of Centruroides sculpturatus. Classification (NCBI taxonomy): domain Eukaryota; kingdom Metazoa; phylum Arthropoda; class Arachnida; order Scorpiones; family Buthidae; genus Centruroides; species Centruroides sculpturatus. The sequence continues at coordinate 420,086 of NW_019384873.1, forward strand.
GCTTGCTGACATAACCAAGTTGACACAGATGATTTTCCACACTCGATTTCAATATTTGAATATCAATTTTCCATGTTGTATGGCATGGATTACTGTCAACTAATTCTTTTATTTAATAACTGTCAATCTCAACTGACTAAACTAACTGTGGTGAATGCATCTTAAATGAAAAAATCTCCGGAATGAAATCTTGCAAACCATGGTACACGTTCTTTCATGGCATCCTTACCATACACCTCTCATATTTTTTTTGGATATTAGCACCACAGGTTTGCCTTTTTTAAAATAAAAAAGCGTAATGTGTTGATAATGCACATTTTCTTCACTCATCTTTTGAATACTGACAAAAACACAAAATGAAACTAATTGTCAAGCTTTATTTTTGACAAATGACGGTGAAATGTCACTTGTCAAACAAGCACATGTTTTCAAGATTAAAACTACTAATAACTGCTTTTCAGGGTATCTAACTCTATCTACCAGCAAAAACTGCATGGACTTATTGGCCAATCCAAAAATTTTAGATAGAAGACAAAGTTCCAAAAATGTCTATTTTTATAAACTATATATAGCAATCCTTGACAATTGGTCTCACTCTCTCTCTTTCATTCTGTCAGAAAATTTTCTTCTTATTTTATTATTTGCTCCAAAAATTTTTAGCTTTCATTATGCTGTTATTTTACTTCTTTTATGAAATACAAGTGCTTCCCTACTTACAAACTTTCAGACTTATGAATGATTTGACCATAGTCTAAAATTTAAATTCAGCATGAATTTGAAGTTCTCTTACTACTCATAGGATAGCATTGAAGTCAGTTTTTGGCAGTAAATAATGAATTTTTAATAAATAATTAATATGGGTTTATTTCTATTGTGTATCATCATTTTTTGTTCCTGCACAAATTCTGAGGTTCCACTGCCACTTATGAGATGGTGTTGAAGTTGGTAACTTTGGAGTAAGATGTTTTTTGCTATTTTCGATTTTTATAAACTTTTATGGATAGGGATTCAAAAATACCTCCAAAATGTAATAGTGAATCTAGCAGTGGCATGATTCACTGTTATGTTATGTGTACAAATGTGCTTTTTAGATTAGTTTTCAATAATCTTGGAATAACAAAATCTTGGAAACTTAACCTACTTGTAAGTAAGTGATCACCTGTAAATATATTATTTCTAAAAATAATATTATAATTTAAAAGTGTAATTTTCATCAATGAGGTAAGATTTAGATGAATTTGTATAATATATATGTATAGTATAAGTGTTGAAAGTCCTCTAAAGAAAATTTAGTTTTATACAGCAAATGTTCCTATATACAGTACTATCCTTTAAAACAAAATGATTTGGAACTATGTTACATGAAGAAATTGGTAACACATTTGGCTGTCTTTTAAGTTAGCCCAATTAGAAGGCACAATTAAGAGTTGCTTTACAGTCCAATGGCAGCATGGTATTGCAACAGCAGAGTTTGTGAGTTCCTCTGTGAAGGTCTCACAGTCATCCATCTTGCTAGATGTGAACTACAAATGTACACTTCTGGTTAATATACACAGACAAATTGGAAATGATCAAATCTGATAACAGAAATTATAATTAAAAGATTTATTTAGAATTTATTTCACGAATAATCACAATTTTCTTGTAATTTAATTTATTTGATTGTAAAGATCATATATAATATAAAATGCATGTGAAATATTGTGATTTATTAATAAATAATATAGTACCTGAAGATGACAGAAATGACTACTGTCATTATTATTATTATTATTAAATTATTGATTTTTAAAATCTAAAACTTTGTAGTTTTTCAAATTAAAATTTTGCACTGTTATATTTTTAATACGTAAAATTTAATTGGAAGAAATCCTGCATATAAACAAAAAATTTGTTAATTTACTTTTTACTGCTTAAATATATTTATAAAAGCTACAATTTTGAGAAATCTAAAAATCTATACATACCAGTTACTTTTAAACATTCTGATTTAATTAAGGTATCAGAAAAAATGGATAGACATTAATTACTTTTCCCATTTTATATCTGGTCTGTGTCGAGTGTGGAATTTGCAATGATTATATAAAATATTGGTTTGTAAATTTTTCATGCAATATTGTATTATTTTTTACACTTGAGAAAAATAATTTCTTAAATGAACAAATTTTGTTTTATAAACATAATTGAAAATATCATTGAAGAAAAAGATAAGAATCTAATAATGTCTGAACAATTAATTCCAAAACTCCCGTAATCTCTGCTCCTGATGATGTCAGATTAAAGGTATTCTATATATTACTTTCAAAATATCTTTTGTCCTCAAGTTGACCATTAACAAGTTGTCACATACTACTTCTGGTCTAGTGACACAATTGCTGTTTGATGTTCCTAGTACTTTCATCAAACAGCAATATTGAACATTGTTCAACTTTGCTGTTTGATGATAGCACCATATCATGTCAAGTTAGCCACGAGCCAGAATTTGATTATAAACTAGAAAATATTCTCACCAACTCCAGCAATGGATGGTGACCTTAAAACTCCACAATGCCACTGGACTATAAACCAGCCTTTATGTGTGCTTTTGTTTACATGAGGTGCCAACTTATTTGAAACAGACCATGGTTAGTTAATACATGTTGTTTAATTCACTCTTATATATTGTAAAAGAAAAATTAATAATACAGTATTTGATGACATCATAAAAGATGAATTCCTATACAGAAACCAAACTGGCACTACAGACTACTCCAAAAGTTAAACACCACCTTTCATTTCAAGCATAACAGTTTTAATCAAAATTTACTAACATTTTCAACCTAATTCATCAGATTGGTCATTTGCTTTTTGTCCTTATATTACATTTTGGAAATATGAGCACTAATATTTGGCTCTATGAAGGAATTATCACACACTATTGACGTTTGTTTGAGTAATCAAATAGTAATGGGGGAACACAGTTTTATTATAACTACAGGATGCATTTCGAAAAGTCTGTCTGTCCCTCATTAACCATGCTTGTTACAATTTGGGGAGTTTATATCCAAACCTAATTCATCAGGCCAAATCTTACAGAAAATGCATTTGAAAGTGGAATATTCCAAACAGAACACTTTCAAAAGTTATTGTAAACTGAATTCTTACAAATTTAAATATTCAAAATATATTCTATACTTACACTAGAACAACATATATAATATAAACATTTCAATAAAAATAATTCAATATAATACAGAAAAAATTAAATAAAACATTTGTTAAGGATTTTTATTCCATCTACATTTGTATCTACAATCTGATGCTAGCATAAGTGAAAAACATTCCTTGCATACAAATAGTTGACAATATGGGACTAGGGTTCACTGAATGGAAATATATACTGGTAATACAAAGATACAGTCGACCCCCCTATAATTATGGTCCCTATAATTACGATTCCTATAAAACTACGAAAAAATTGTGACCGGTATCCGTAAAAAACAGTAAAAATTCCCAATAATTACCTCAAACGTCATCGGGCAGCCGAACTAGTNTCCGGGTTCGCTTAAGTCGGGGTAGCGTAAGTCGGGGTATTACTGTACTTAACTCTGAAGTAAAAATGATAGAAGACAAGCAAATATTGAATAATAGCTTGAATAGATATAAACAATGTTCATTTTTCAAATTAGATATTTTTAAAATTTGAAATATAATTTACAATTTGTGATTAATAAACATAACATTTTCAAGAACTATCATAAATAAAAAATCTGCAAAATTGCTATTTTTTCTTCAAATTAACTTATTGTAGTTACTGTCTCTCTTCTTAATAAAATTAATTAAAAATTAATGAAATTTAATGTAACTTTTAAATGTTTTTATATTTTCAACAACAAACCATAAAATTTTAAACCCTTTAAATATTCTGCAATTTTATTTTTCAAATTAACAAAACTTCTAAGTATTAACTTCGAGAATTTATGGTTATTTTATCATAAAAAGTTAATGCTAATCATTTACCTTTATAAGCTCTTCAATTCTTCTGATTTGGTATGGAGCAGTAGAAGAAGTCTCAAAAAAGACATAATCTGTAAAATAAACAATCATAATAATTAATTAATTATCTATAAATGTGAAACATAACTGTTTATATTCATTATTCATTCCTCTACTTTCAATAAATTGATCATTCCTAACATATACAAAGGAAATTTTTAAATTTAACTCTCAGAAACTATATACATTTATAAATAATAAATATTTTTGTGATATAACTAAATAAAGACAAATTTAAATAATTCTAAAATTAACAAATATATCACAAAAAATGCTTGAGTTTAAATATTTACTTGTATTTTCACACATATAAGAGCATGCTCTTACAGATATCATTTTCAACATTAAAATCAAATTATCAACATTAAAAATCAACATTATATTACGCAAAGTACCTAAAAACTCACTATTTTTAAAACAACTTTTATAGTATTAGAAGTATTTTTTATTTTGGCCTTTTATTTTTAATAACATTAACACAGAGATGTCACTGAGTAGTTACTATATCAATACATTTACATTTAATTTACACTGACACAGCAGTGCAGTGCTCTTATAAGCCAAAACAAACTGGCACACACAAGAGCATGCTCTTATATTTATAAGAGAGGTATGCTGTGGAAAGCAAAGCAAGAAATGTTTCAAAAAATGCAAAAAACAAGCAATTTTCACTTATAACAGCATGCTCTTATATGTACAAAAATATACTAATTAAAAACAAGGTTTTCAAACTTCTTACAGTAATTTCAAGAAACAGCTAAATATTGTAATTTCTATAATTTAAGCTATTAATAATAAAAAGATTCAAATGAAAAAACAAATCATATAGAACTACCAACATACAGAAAATCAGAAAATTCAAAAAATTACATTTGAACATCAACATAAAAATTACTTATATTTGGTATCAATTTGATGTTACAAATTCAAATATTTTATTAACATGAAAACTAAATTTTATGTCAATAGATACCATGTTAATAATTAATACATCAAAAATATGTTTTAGTAATACTTCCACAGATGAGAATCAAAATTCAACAAGTACATCTGATCAATAAGAGGCTACATTTCTGTAATAATTAATATCCAGACAAAGTTCTTCATTAGAATCTTTTTTCTCAAAATTTCTTAAGAAAAAAAGTATACAGATTTTTTATTTCAAATAAAAATAAATAACTTATAATTATGTTACTTAATTCATAGAAAACAAATGTTAGTGTAAGATTAATCAAAATAATTATTATTATGTATATAAATAGTTCTTCAAAAATCTTTTTACAGATGTAACTGTAAAATAAATTAAAGCCTAATTTTTTAATAGCAAAACATAACTACAAACTAAATAACCATAATTTCATGTAGCTAAGTCATAATGGCAAATACTCCATAAAAAATTGTTATAATTGAAATAAAATCTTCAAATAACCTTCCATGTCCATTTTGAAAATCACTAGTCTCTATGCAGCTTTCTTAGTAAAATAACAATGATGCCATTGATTACACTTTGTTTACAATTATTTACTCTACATTTGGTAAGCAATCATTCACACTGACTGTATTGCCACTCTAAACTTGTCTTGAACTAAGGTGGCTCTTCAAAATATCAGTTAATAAGAGATATTACTGACATTAAAAAATCATTTTCTATTTATTTTTTAACCATTTTAGTATTAGTTATTATCATCATCATTGGGCTGAAAAAAATTGTAGACCTATGTGATATATTGACCTATAAATTCCCACTGTCATCCATCCATCCAAGATAAGAGTTAAATGGATGAAATTTGAGACCAGATATGGAAACCTTAGGGAAAGGAGATCCCAATTAACTAAATATGAACTTCTGATGCAAACTAAAGTCATGTTATTTCAATTTAAAATTTTCCTCCTGAAAGCATTTAATAGATGACCAGCATGATTATTATTAAAGGAAAAGTATGATGTACAGGAGCAAACTACTGCCAATTTGAGTTGGAGAGCATATACCATGAGGTTTTTATTCATTTATCACAGTTTCAAATTCCTAGGTTGTCCTATACATGTGAGCAAAAGATTCTTTGCATTTTTGCAAATAATTTCTGTGAACTGTGTATTCGCATTTTTTACCAAATGCTTACCCTCCTGTATTTAAAAATATAAGTATTTTATCTGGGTTGTCTCAATCATTCTTGCATATTGTCAGGAGTAAAGATGAATAGCAGTAGGAAAAGCAAAGCTTTTCAATTGAATTCCAGATTGAAATTACAAAATCACACGGGAGCCCGATATAAGTTTTAATCCAATCCCACGTGAAAACAGATGATTATTTGGAAATCAGAATTCGACTGTTAAGAATTGGCAAAAAAGGGTTTCTGACTGTCCAGCTTTACATGAATAAATTATGCTGTTGATTTTACATGATTTTTCCTTAAAGTTTAAACTGCCAGTAATTTTTGTGGGACAATGTGTGCATTTACGTTCATTTGATATTTTACTTGTGATTAAACAAAATAAAATTAGAATTGTATTAACAAATCTAATTTTCTTTATTTTGATCTTTAAAATCACACCTTGTCCTATATGCGAGATCGTCTTACATGCGAATAAATATGGTATTTTATATTAATAAATTAAAAATATGATTAAAAATTGCAGCCTGGCATTTTGATGATGACACAATAAATAATTGCTCATTATTAATATATATTTTATCAATATTACTTGATAAATAAACAGAAATGTAACAAAACAATAAAAAAAATATGTAGCCATTTTGTACTTTCCACACTGCTGTTTAATTAATACAGTATTAGGGATATATGAAGAGGCAAACTTGGTCTCAAAAAATGTTTAATCTCAGAAAAGCAGCTAACTCCTTTAATATAATGTAAAGATTAAAATTTCATTATTTGTTTAATTAATGTTGATGATGATAGTATCCTAAGTGATGAGCATTCATGTTGCTTGAGTACACCATCTCAAAAATTCCATTTAACTCATTTATAATTATTAATTAATATATACAATAAACTTCTAATAAATAAAATGAAAAAAACAAGTAAAAATGGAATGTCAGAGTTATTAAACATGCAAGCGAGACTGGCTTCTGCCCTATGGAAAAGGTAAAACAAAAAATTACAATGGTTTTTTAAATGCCAAAAACTAAGAACAGAAAGAGACATACAAGTTCTTATTGTTTGTTGGGATGGGATTTTTCCACCCCCATACTTCACAGATGTTTTAAGAAATGGACCTTTGTTCCTAGAACTTACAAACTTGCAATGGAACATATCGTGCCAGAAGTTGAGGCCTTCCTCCTTGGAATAAATGAAACCCAAAAGAAATTCTTTCAAAATAAATTCACTATTTATCACACCGGAATGACAAAAATTTTAACACACCTGAACCATTTATGGTGTAATCATGCAAAAGATTGGTAAACAAACGTTTTCGAACCCCTTCTGGGCTCTGCTTCAGGTTCCAATCAGTTTCTATAAAGACATTCGATATCCGTTAGACGTAGAAATCCGTTCGATCATGTTGTTTAAAGCTTGAAATTTGAGCTGTAGGTTCGAATGGATTCACACAATCCAAGTCGCGCATGCACGACCAGTTCGCCCGTCGGATTTTGATGGGTGAATTAGAGCATGTTGTGAATTAACTCCTGCCAGGCCATCGATAACAGCATCTCCTCTTTAAAATTTATGCACGTGTTGGTGGTGAAGGATATAAATATGTGCATAGCCTCTAGCCATTTGAGGTGTTCAATAGGAGGCGAATCATGGAGGAGAATGGCCTGGGAGAAGTTCGCTACTATATCCGGATCAGTTACATACGTAGAGAGGGCAGTGGAAGTTCTTCCGTGCCGAATATCGGCTAGATGCTCTTGTATTCTGACTCCCAAAGATCGTTTAGTGGAGCCTATATAAATCAGGTTCCTATCGCACCTGTTGTCCTTCACTGGGATGCTATAGATTCCAGGGCGTCTGATGGGGTTAGGAGGGTCCTTTCCATTACGTAAGAGGTTGAAGATGGTGGGACACCTCTTAAAAGCTAGACGTAGCTGACGTTTGCTGGCAAGCTTAGCGTATAGAGATTTTAAGTACGGGTTGTATGTGATGGAGATACGCTCTATTTCTTCAGGTCGGCCGTCACGGACTTGGTCCGATTCTTGTACACTCTCCGAATATATACGTTGTTGATGTTGTATTAGCCTATGGATATGTTTGTGATACCCGTGTTGGGCGGCAACGCGGAGTATGTAGGCTAGTTCGGTATCGCGAGCCTGGATGTTAGATGAATGCGTAAAGGCTCTTCTGATTAATGCCCTAAAGGCTGCAGTCTTGTATGAGCTCGGATCACAGGACCCGGTCGGAATATATGATGATGTGGATCCAGGTTTATGATATACCGACGTATTGATTCCCGAGCTATCGACCTTAACGCTTATATCCAGAAAGTGTACTTCAGATGGGTGAGATTGCTCTATTTCCAGAGTCAACCCGAACGGGTTATTGTTGAAAGAATCGACAAATGTTGTTGTATCCGGCGTTGTTTTCCAGATAATGAAGATGTCATCTATATACCT
>NW_019384873.1:429222-445628 GCF_000671375.1 Centruroides sculpturatus
TACAACAGGAATGTAGAAGGAATAATGGAAGAGTTGTGTAAATATAAGAGCACAAGATCTATTTATAAAAGAGCGCCGAACATCTACAAGTTACTAAGGAATGATAAGGACAAGATAGGAATGAAGGAAAAAGCTGGGGTTTATAGAATTCCTTTTGAAAATCAACAATTAGGAGTAGAAAAAGATTATGTGGGCGTAACCACAAGGAACCTGGCAGTTCGTTTAAAGGAGCATATGTATGATGTTAGTAAAGGGAACAACAACACTATCTTGGCAATCATGGCGCAAACAGATGGTGCAAGTGTTAAATGGGATGAGGCACGAATTGTTAAACCGGTCCATTCTCCGACTATTGCCTTTGGCATAGAAAAAATGGAGATTTATAAGAGTAAGATAAATAGCAAGTGTCTAAACGCCAAGGATGCTAATGCTCTTCCAACGGCATGGAAGTACATAATAGAAAAGGAAATGGGGATTAAAAACCCGTAAAATTATGGCAGTTGTGTAGTACTGGTTTAATGTATATTTTTGTTATAGTAAGCTTTATTTTTTATATATTTTTTATATATATTTTTATTATTTTATATTATTTATGTTTATCATATAATATGTTAAAAATTTTTTAGTTAAATATTTAATGGTTTACGGTGATATTTAAAAATATGTTAAATAGTTAATAGTTACAGTTTATGTTAAAAGTTTAAATTTAAAAGTTATTCGAAAGTTGTATTCGAATAGTTCTTGAAGATGGCCTATTGAAATTGGGCTGAAAACGTTTGAAATTAAAGTAATAATAAGCTCAGCAAGAGTATGGTGTTTTGTTTATATTTGTAAAGATACGGCTGAGGAAGTGAGAATAGATGTAGCTGATGTTTGCTGGCAAGCTTTAGCATATAGAGATTTTAAGTACGGATTGTATGTGATGGCAATACGCTCTATTTCTTCAAGACGGCCGTCCTCGACTTGGTCCGATTCCTGTGCACTCTCCGAATATATATGTTGCTGATGTTGTATTAGCCTATGTATATGTTTGTGATACCCGTGTTGGGCGGCAGCGTGGAGTATGTAGGCTAGTTCAGTATCCCGAGCCTGGAAGTTAGATGAATGAATAAAGGCTCTTCTGATTAATGCTCTAAAGGCTGCAGTCTTGTATGCGCCTGGATCACATGACCCAGTCGGAATATACGATGATGTGGATCTGGATTTATGAGATACCGACGTATTGAATCCCGAGCCGTCGACCTTAATGCTTATATCCAGAAAGTGTACTTCTGATGGGTTAGATTGCTCTAATTCCAGAGTCATCCCATACGGGTTATTGTTGAAAGAATCAACAAAGGTTGTTGCATCTGGAGTTGTTTTCCAGATAATGATGATGTCATCTATATACCTCCTATATAATTGGATGTTGTGGAGGTATTGAGGGAGGACCTTGTTTTCCAATTGCTGTACCACCATTTCACACAGGTCCCCAGAGACCGGGCTGCCCATGAGGATCCCTTTACTCTGTGTGTAGATCTTGCCGTTAAATTGGAATACCGAATTATAGCAAATTAGGTGCACCACTTCTAGCACTTTGTTGTGTAAAGCTTGGTCCCCGACAATACGAAATAGGATGTCTCTGAGTGCACAGAATGCTGGAGGGAGCTCAATGGAGGGGTAGAGGGATTTAAAATCCAACACGGTGAAGTAACAGGGTGAAGTGACATTTTTCAACTGTGCTATAAGCTCCATTGAGCTAGAGATGGTGTACGGGTAATCTTCCAAGTGTGGGGTAAGAAGGGTGTGGATGGCTTTCTCCAGCTTACGAGTAGGCGCCCTAGCTTTATCCACCACCGGGCGGAGCTGTTGGCCTGTTTTATGCGTCTTCGCAAAGGCAAACAATTTCGGGACGTCGGGGGAGTCAACGGCCACGTTAACAAGCTCTAAGCATTTAGCTAGACTGGTGCGAGTGAAACGCTTGACCCTGGAATGAAGCTTGTCGATAAAACTTTCCTCCACTCTCTCGCATTGGGTGAGTGAAATGTATTCCTGTAGGCCCCTTTCATATGTGTCGCGTTTCATGAGAACCGTGGTATTGGTTTTATCCGCCCTGACAAGAGTGATGTTATTTAGTTTCATTCCATCTGAATGTACGTAGAAGTTTGTTTCTCAGATCCACAAGCTCCGAAGACTCCTTAGAATTCCTGATCGCTGGAAGACTCCTTAGAATTCCTGATACTATCGCTGGATGGCAGAGTGGCCATCCAGCGATAGTACTCCTTTTGTCTATCCATTAGGCCCCGTAAGAGAATTTCCAGATCCGGGATGAGGCTCCTTGCGTCAGTCTTTCGAGGGGGTAGTGCGAACGCCGGACCAAATTTGAGGACCTCCACTACAAAGCTCGGTAGGTTCAAGTTGTCCCATACAATAAACGGGAAGGACGGATGTTTACGAGTCTTGGAATCGTAGAATCCACTGGAACTTTTTCCGGTAATGCCCCTTTAGATTGGTTGATAGCCTCTCCTGTATGTTGATTATTCTGGCATTCTCTATAGATAGAATTTCCGGATTGATCTGGAACAACGATTCTTCTATTTCCACCAGTTTAGATAATTTGGAATATAGTGTGTGGAATTAGCAATGAAATGTTTAATCTGGGATTAGTTAGAATTTTTAATTTGTGTACATCTACACAGCTAACATAAAGAGTAGAGCACCATTTAAGCACATTTAATATAAATTTAAAAAATCATATAGTTGGAATAACTAGTGACAATGCGAACATAATGATCAAATTTGGACAAGATTCTTCTATTTGTGTGTTTGAATCATAGTATACACTTAGCAGTTTATGACGTACTTTATAAAAATAAAAACATTTCCAACATAATCAAAATCATCTTGATCTCGTATGTTGAAGATTATTTTTCTGATGAGAGCAATGATAAAGCTGCAGAAAATGGAAAAGTTAAATTAACAAATGTCAACGATTTAGTAGATAATGTAAAAGTATTCATACCATTGTTAAATATTTTAAAAATTCTACAGTGCAAAATAATCTTATATAGGAAAAGGTCAAAAATGTTCTAGGAGTTAGTGTTATAACCCATTCTCGCTGAGCATTTCAATCTAGATTGTGACCAAGGTCGGCAATTATGCTGTGGTGTGACCTCTCTCAACCGTTTCAATCTCAACTGAAATGAGGTTCAATCACAATTGACTCAAGAGAGTTCTTAAAATTAGATTCAGTCATAAGAGAGATTCCACAATCCCACGTGCATGAGAAAATACAAGGTGGCTGCGGAACACGTGTCAGGTTATCGACAGAAATAAAAAAGATATTTGGAGAGACAATGACATCTGTCTATTATTAGCTATATGGCAAGAAAAAGTATTTATTTCTAACCAAAACTTCCATTTTGCTTGTTGGTGTTCGTGACTTACCATGTAGTTATGTCAGTTTTATCATTGCATGTAATAGCCGGGTTCTTCTCAAGCAGACTGCCCATGTGAACAGCACAATGTTCAACTGGCAACAGTCAATCCAGATTGTAGGTAAATCAAGATCAAAGTGAGTTGTGGATTGTGTGCGAACATAGTATTAAACTGGAGCTAGTGTTAGACGTAAAAACACTGGAATTCATTGCTCCAGACGATTTCAACATTTTTAAAAATATCTGATAACATTAAGGATGTTCTTGAAGATATTGGAAATATACATTTAATAGAAAATATTAATACTGAACTATTAAACAAATTGGCCAATACTTTAAAACCCATTAAATTAGCGATTGAAGCTCTTAGCAGAGATGATGCAAATCTAACAAGTGCTCAATTAGCAATCAATTTTATGATTACAAAATTAAGAGAAGTAAAAATAAATGGTAACCCAAGTAGACAGTTGTTAATAGCGATGGAATCTTGAATAAATAATTGCAAGAATCAAGAATTAGAAGAACTGTTAGTCTGTCTCATCAATGCCCTTTCCCCCCCCTTTTTTTGAGGTTTTACACCCTTTTCCACTCAGAGTACTAAAGGGCCAGTCTCATAAATGCTACTATACCCTCAAAGAAAATACTAAATTTTACAACAGATCTAATAAAGAGATTGTTTAACGATAAACATAGCAAAAATAATGAAGAGAAGTATGTTTGAATTCACCTGAATCCAAACATACTGCAGATGAATGTACTATGTTAACAATGGAAAAAGAATGAAATCAAATATTAGAAACAGCAGTGCCCAATCTTGCAAAGTTTCCAAGATAAATTTGCTTATCTGAAAAAAAGAATTTGCTTTATTTTTGTAATATCCATCTAATAAACAAAGCATTGACAAATATATCACACTAATCTTAAAATGCTTTGCAGATATTTTTTAACATATCACAAATGTTTTTGGTCCACCCTAGGACGTTCTTCAGGTGGAGTTCTACTGGAGAAAACACTTTCTGGTGTGATTCAGTTCTATTCCACTTCCAATGTGTTCTAATATCCTCTCGCAGGCACACATCATTAGAAATTTAAAATTTAAAAAGGAAATTGGACTGAAAACATTTGTGATACATTATAAAATATCTGCAAAGCATTTTAAGGTAAGTGTGATATATTTGCTTTATTTTTAAATACGAAAATAAGAATGGAATATTTAGAAAAATTATATCAAGCATTACTGACAATAAAACCAATGTCAATGAATTCTAAGAAAACATTTTCTGTTGCAGCTAATTTTCATACGAAAATTCATTCTAGACCATCAGACAAACTAATAAATGCATTAGTTTTTTTAGTTTTATGTTTTGAATAATTTCTCTTTAATTTTTACTAAATTTATGCATTACAGTTAAGTTTTGTTTTTATTAAATTTATTGGAAAATGTAATTTACTATTATTTTTATTTAATAAATACTTTTTTGTGTATACTATGCATTTGTTATTTTTTTTACACCATTTCCTTTTGATAAAACATTTCATTTCAGACCCAGACCCAAAAAGTAGTAGAGAACCTGACTCGGACTCGTCAAGTCCTAAAAGAATGGGTCTTCCTAAACACTAAATACAGCACTATAAGAACTTATTTCCCACAATATAACTGTGACTTATGACCACTGAATGCATACTATATATAAGGAAATTGCATCATATATTGGTTTATGGTCTGTAATCCGCACATTTTAGCTTTTTATAAACAAGAAGGATCCAATCGACTCCAACTAGGGTTTCTCATTTCCCGGTCTTTTGCTTGTCCCAGGATTCTGGGAAATAAGTGAACTGTTTTCCAGGATCCTGGGATATAATTAATTATTTTTAAGATATAAAATAAATCTTAAAATCAAATGATATAATTATTTTCCATTTTTAAGTGACTTAATACAACCNTTTATTTTGGCCTTTTATTTTTAATAACATTAACACAGAGATGTCACTGAGTAGTTACTATATCAATACATTTACATTTAATTTACACTGACACAGCAGTGCAGTGCTCTTATAAGCCAAAACAAACTGGCACACACAAGAGCATGCTCTTATATTTATAAGAGAGGTATGCTGTGGAAAGCAAAGCAAGAAATGTTTCAAAAAATGCAAAAAACAAGCAATTTTCACTTATAACAGCATGCTCTTATATGTACAAAAATATACTAATTAAAAACAAGGTTTTCAAACTTCTTACAGTAATTTCAAGAAACAGCTAAATATTGTAATTTCTATAATTTAAGCTATTAATAATAAAAAGATTCAAATGAAAAAACAAATCATATAGAACTACCAACATACAGAAAATCAGAAAATTCAAAAAATTACATTTGAACATCAACATAAAAATTACTTATATTTGGTATCAATTTGATGTTACAAATTCAAATATTTTATTAACATGAAAACTAAATTTTATGTCAATAGATACCATGTTAATAATTAATACATCAAAAATATGTTTTAGTAATACTTCCACAGATGAGAATCAAAATTCAACAAGTACATCTGATCAATAAGAGGCTACATTTCTGTAATAATTAATATCCAGACAAAGTTCTTCATTAGAATCTTTTTTCTCAAAATTTCTTAAGAAAAAAAGTATACAGATTTTTTATTTCAAATAAAAATAAATAACTTATAATTATGTTACTTAATTCATAGAAAACAAATGTTAGTGTAAGATTAATCAAAATAATTATTATTATGTATATAAATAGTTCTTCAAAAATCTTTTTACAGATGTAACTGTAAAATAAATTAAAGCCTAATTTTTTAATAGCAAAACATAACTACAAACTAAATAACCATAATTTCATGTAGCTAAGTCATAATGGCAAATACTCCATAAAAAATTGTTATAATTGAAATAAAATCTTCAAATAACCTTCCATGTCCATTTTGAAAATCACTAGTCTCTATGCAGCTTTCTTAGTAAAATAACAATGATGCCATTGATTACACTTTGTTTACAATTATTTACTCTACATTTGGTAAGCAATCATTCACACTGACTGTATTGCCACTCTAAACTTGTCTTGAACTAAGGTGGCTCTTCAAAATATCAGTTAATAAGAGATATTACTGACATTAAAAAATCATTTTCTATTTATTTTTTAACCATTTTAGTATTAGTTATTATCATCATCATTGGGCTGAAAAAAATTGTAGACCTATGTGATATATTGACCTATAAATTCCCACTGTCATCCATCCATCCAAGATAAGAGTTAAATGGATGAAATTTGAGACCAGATATGGAAACCTTAGGGAAAGGAGATCCCAATTAACTAAATATGAACTTCTGATGCAAACTAAAGTCATGTTATTTCAATTTAAAATTTTCCTCCTGAAAGCATTTAATAGATGACCAGCATGATTATTATTAAAGGAAAAGTATGATGTACAGGAGCAAACTACTGCCAATTTGAGTTGGAGAGCATATACCATGAGGTTTTTATTCATTTATCACAGTTTCAAATTCCTAGGTTGTCCTATACATGTGAGCAAAAGATTCTTTGCATTTTTGCAAATAATTTCTGTGAACTGTGTATTCGCATTTTTTACCAAATGCTTACCCTCCTGTATTTAAAAATATAAGTATTTTATCTGGGTTGTCTCAATCATTCTTGCATATTGTCAGGAGTAAAGATGAATAGCAGTAGGAAAAGCAAAGCTTTTCAATTGAATTCCAGATTGAAATTACAAAATCACACGGGAGCCCGATATAAGTTTTAATCCAATCCCACGTGAAAACAGATGATTATTTGGAAATCAGAATTCGACTGTTAAGAATTGGCAAAAAAGGGTTTCTGACTGTCCAGCTTTACATGAATAAATTATGCTGTTGATTTTACATGATTTTTCCTTAAAGTTTAAACTGCCAGTAATTTTTGTGGGACAATGTGTGCATTTACGTTCATTTGATATTTTACTTGTGATTAAACAAAATAAAATTAGAATTGTATTAACAAATCTAATTTTCTTTATTTTGATCTTTAAAATCACACCTTGTCCTATATGCGAGATCGTCTTACATGCGAATAAATATGGTATTTTATATTAATAAATTAAAAATATGATTAAAAATTGCAGCCTGGCATTTTGATGATGACNCCAAAAAAAAATATACGTATTTTGGAAATGTTGAGTCGGATTAGTCTAGAATCGATTAATTTTATGGAAGAAAATCTTTCAAACAGCCGTAGTCCGTAAACTTGACACGTGTCGGGTTGTGATTGGAAGGATTCGTAAGAAATCGGATTCCTAAAGAATGGAATGTATCTCTATCTTATAGAGGGGTCGACTGTATTGATGTTTTATTTTCAAATTACTTTGATTTTCTATCTATAATATGCAGATTATAATAAAAAAAAACATTCTGACTTCAAATGTGTGAATTACAGGCTACTGCATATAATCTGTGACAATTTTGCTACATCATCAAAAAAATCACTCTAAAATTATTTTAGATTTTGTTACCTTAAGAAGTCTTCTTAATACGATAAAATTGATGAAATGTTTTTTTTTTGGGGGGTGGAGCAAATGACAGACATTGATGGTCAATCTATTCACATCTATTTATGAATGGAATAGTATTATTCAGACATCTGTCAATTCTCTATTAAATATCTCCCAGCTAATCTTTGTTTAATTATATTTTAAGCTCAGTTCAAATAATAATAATAGCAGTATCTGATCTGACATCTCAACCAAGAAGACAAAGACATAACAAGAGTTTCTTGATATAATTTGTCAACAAACTCTTCAAAATTTGTCTTCATTTTTCTTCATTATGATATATGAAGAAAGTTTGTTCCAAGAAGTTCTTATACAGATGCAATTTAATTATATTTTATTAATATAAAAATTCACTGAAACACCAGCAAGACAAACTTGCTTGTATGAATCAAAAATTATGCAAGCAAGTATAGCCATCATCTGTATGGAATCAATTTTATTTTTATTGTTAATTTTTATCTATTATTAATTCACTTTGCCTTTATGATAAATTTGTGAGTAGAATAATAATCCCATTAACAGAAAGCAGCAAAGACCAAGCAGCTCTGCAAAAAGTTAGTTTCATTTTTGATTTTTGAGCACTAATGGCACTAACCTGAGTTGAGATTAAATAAATAAATGTACCATATTTCTGCACAAATAAGAGCATGCTCTTATGTATGCCAACTTGTTTTGGCTTATAAGAGTAATTATTGCACTGCTGAGTCAATGTAAATTAAATGCAAGTGTTCCAATAACTATCGTAAAACTTGCATAAAATGATATTGCATGGTATCGAATATTTTTTCCAGTTTGGCAGGTTTCTGTTTGAAACAAGTTTTTCAACATAGAAAATCACTTCATTTTGAAGAATTTTTCCTGTTTAGACATATTTCTGTTTTATTCAGGTTCTGTGTTGGACAAGTTTTACTGTATTTGATGATATCTCTGTAGTAACTATAATTAAAAATAAAAGGCTAAAATTTAAAAAATGCTTCTGATACTATAAAAGTTTTTTAAAAAAAGTGAGTTTTTTTCAGGCACTTTGTACACTATAGTGCAAATTTTGTCCCCATTTATAAGAGCATGTTCATGTATAAGATATATGCTCTTATATACATGGAAATACAGTACAAGTTATTGTTATATAACATATATTTACTACCCATTATATTTAACATTTAATTGCTATACCATAACATCAGCAATGTGATCAACTGTTTGGATTTTAAAATAATTTTCTTAATACTATTTCTGGCTGTTTAAGTCAGAAGATTGTAAACTGGAAGTTGAGTGCATTTCATAATGATGGATTTCATACTTTCATTGAACCTCTTTAAAATGAGTTGTTTAATTTCATTCCTAGATTTGAGAATATTTCTTTTTAATTATTAGATGTCAAATTACACAAATTATATTTATTGCTAATGTGCCAAAAGAGCAAATAAATGATAATGCAAACTTGTGCAAATTCAATAATAATATTTTTTTGTCAACAAAAACTTACTCCCATTGATTACACACTGCTGCAGCTTACAACATTAAATTTTTTGTTAATAAAAAATTGCACCTCTGAATTATATGCTGCTATAGATAACAGAAACTTACAGAAATATTTTAATTTAGTAAACTTGCACGCAATCATAAACTAAAACTATATGCTGAAGAATATAACAGAGTAATAATATGAAGAATAATATTTACATTTAATAAAGAAAATTCTGACTTTCAGTGTTATGTTAATATACTTTAAAAACAAACAAAAAAAATCATAAAAATATGCAAAAATTTTTGACAGTCATTTCTGTCATATTCAGGCATATAGAATTCAAACATCAAATGGTTTTAAAAATCAGAACAGTTGAATTTGAACAGAATTTAAATTCAAATAACAACCTGATTCTGTTCAAATTAAATTGTTCCAGCTTAAAAAACTATTCAATGTTTAAACTCTATATGCTCGAAGATGACAGAAATGACTACAGTAATACCTCAACTTACGCGAACCCGGAGTTATGCGATTTTCAAATCTTGTCGATTCGTCGTTTGTTTGAGCGCCAAGCAACTCTCGATTACTCAATCCCCCCACACTATTGTTCAGCTTACATGTTCAGACATGTCGCATGGAATCGATACATAGCTACAATTTATTTTGTGTTATTTATTACTGTATTTGTTATATATACGGAGACTCCAGAGACTATGTGGTGATTTCTTGTAACAATGAACGAATCAAAAGACGAGATAAGATTAACGAGAACATTTATTAGCTTACATACATCTGACTTGGATTTTACACACATTGAGAAATTATACCCCAACTTACGCAAATTCGACTTATGTGGTTATCGCTCTGTCCCACCTATCGCGTAAGTTTGGGGTATTACTGTACTGTCAAAAGTTCTTGTTTTTGTGATTGTTTTTGTAAGTTTGTCGTTTTTTAAAATATATTAACATTTAAAGTCAGAATTTCCTTTATTTATTCTCTTTAGTGTATAGTGCAATTTAAATCCTCATTTCAATATGTCCATTATTTATAACTTCAAAATTCAATTAACCTTAATATACTATATACACATTTCAGTATTCTGTAATAAGTTTGTCAATAAAACTTATACAATCTTCTGCTTCATTATGCCATTGCACTGTTAACTGCACCTAAAATTACAGGATACACTAAATACTTCATAATGATTTTGATAGTAATTTAAATTATATAATGTACATATAATATATAAAACAAATTATTATTCAACCATATATTTTATTCCCTTTAATAATAAGAAAGAGAGACAAATTTTTCTTCTTAAAATAATTCTATGTCAAGTATTATTGGATAAATAATATATATGTGCATTAAGGAAAGCCAACTGCTGTTCTACAAAAGTATTACTTTTGGCATAAAAACAGTTGTATACTCCATCATAAGTCTACTAGTAACTTATGTGAATTAAATATTCTTTTTATTTTGTTTAAATAAGCAAAATGTATCTGTTTAATTCATAAATTAAATAAAAAAACATAAACAAGAGTTTTAAAAAAATTTATAAAAATTCACAAAATGGCAGTTTTAATATTAATTGAAAAATGAAGGTAGTCTGACAAAATAGTTGCCTTTTTTATTTAAATATACCCTATTACTCCATGTATACCTCCAAATAGTGTACATGGAAGTAATAGTATTGAAGCTACTTTTGCTTTATTATTTATATTTTAACAATTTTAATGCATATAATTCAGTGAGAAGTGTATTTAAATTTCATTTCATAGTACATTTTTTCAAAGATGAAAAAATTAATCTCTAATAGAGAAACAACCTGATTCTGCATATTTTAATAAGTAAATATAACAATCACTTCATGAGAAACATCATTAATATTAATTACAGGTGTCCTCTCATTAAGTTATGAAAATGTTTGATTCACTTTTTTAAATTCCTAAAAGGATTTATGTGAATATTAACTTTACAAATATAAACATCTTTACGAAATCGAATAAACTACATTAAAGCTACAACAACAAGTTGTAGTTAACTTTACAAGTTAACATTCACATTTTTATCACAGTAGTAAATGAATTCAATGGAAATATAAAAAAACAATAAAATAAAATAAAACATATAAGTATTTATCCCTCAATGTGTAGATTAACGTAACATTAATATAACCTGAGATAACTGGCAACTGTTTGACTTTAATCTAAAAATTGGGTTTATAGACATTTATATTTGTAACTACATAAAAGTACTGAATACAAAACTAAAAAAAAAACTATAACAAATAAATTTATGAGAAATGGAATAATCCAGTATATTTTGTTACTTTTTTTAATATCAGGCATATTTTTTAAAAATAATAAATAAATCAGTTATAAATAAATTTACTTAATAGTCATTTACTTATCTTGTAAATGAAAACTCTCTTCCTGATTTTCAGTCAGTCAAATTACAATGTTATTTTACTGTACTTGAAAAAATGTTTTTTTTTCTTTATTGTTTAATTAACAAGTAATTTTGTTAGATCTGATTAATTTTATATTTTAGTTGCAGTTAAACAGGCATGCCAGTAATACCAGGTTTCCGGCATGCTGGTCTCCTCCATTTATATGTGGCATGCCAGTCATTCCACAAAATACAGTAGAAAAAAGAACAAAAATTTAAAAAAAAAAAAAAAGCATTTTCATCTCCACAGAGTGGTGGATTGTCACTATCATCATCATTAATCCAAAGCCCTGTCAGTTGACGTTGGTTGGCCTTTAAGAATGCTAAATTACCATCCTGGGATGCCAGAAGTAAAGTTGAAAAAAAGTCATCAAGAAACAGGACCAGTGGGAGGAGCATCATAATACTATAGAACAGTGTTTTTCAACCTGTGGGTCGCGACCCCCTTGAGGGTCGCGGGTAAAATAAAAAGACAAGTGTTTGTAGTAGGGTTTCTCATTTCCCGGTCTTTTGCTTGTCCCGGGATCCCGGGATAAAAGTGAACTGTTTCCTGGGATTCCGGGAAATCCCAGGATAGAATTAATTATTTGTAAGATATACAAAATATCTTGAAATCAAATGATATAATTATTTTCCATTTTTTAAAGTAATTTTAAAGTTCTGTAACCTCCAAAATCATATTAATAAAGCTGTGTAAGGTCTATAGGCCTATAATAAAAATTACCTTTAAATAACGTAGAAATTTTCACAAATAGAAAAAAATTAATTAAAGTTTGCTAGAAACTGCATACAACAACAACAANCAAATAAAAAAAATAATTTTTAACGATACAATAGTCTTCGTTAGGCTTAACATCGACGAAAATTCAACGCGAAGCGACACGCAATGGATGAGATAAATTAATATATTTTTTCGTACATGATTCGTTATCCGAACCACCCCAGTCCCCAATTGATTCGGATAAACGACGCTCTACTGTAATAATATTTTAAAAAGCAAAGATGGTGAATACTCCAATCACTCAATCTGATTCTTATTTTACTAAAGAAAAGTCTGCTACTGAGAATGCCCTTTTCGATTCAATTAGTGTGGGTGGAATTGTCTTTAATGCATTTAAGAGAAGACAGATGTTATATGTTTTTTCACCTGTAGCCTGGAAGATTTCTAGTTCATTTTCAAGATGCATTACAGTATTTATTTTGCTATCAAGTATTTTTGATTTGTCTACCTTGGCTGCTTTAATAGCAGCATCAAGCTTATAGCCCAATAATTCAGCAGTTTGTTTGTGTTTAATAATCAGGTTTATGAAGAAAAACTTCATATTTGCTTACTTCATACTCATTTGTATCCTTGCCCAATTTGCACAACCTGGCATAATGCAGTTATTGAAGCTACTGGGCATGGTTAAAAATTAAGATAGCATAAGCACAATTATTACAGATATTACAGGTTCTGACAAGTAAGGAATTTTCAGAGTCCTGTCACAAATAGACTACATATTGATTATTGGCAATCTGTGACATGCCATAATAAGCAAAAATTTTAATAACTAATAAGCAGGCTTAAAATTAATAAATACAAATGTATTCTAACAGTTTATGAGTTAATTATACTTTCTATTTGCAAAATTTCCTCGACTCTAACTCAAAATAAGAAAAAAATGAACTTTTAAGAAATTGGCAGGATTTCCCAGGATGAGAATTTCCCAGGTTAAAATCAGCCGGGATCCCATTGGAGAAACCCTAACTCCAACAGAGCACCAAGTGTTTATAAAATACCTCTAAGAGATGAACAGTTTCAGAGAAATTTAATCTATGTAGGTTCTAACAAGAGGTGCCTCAAAAAGTGCATAACAGGGCTGAAAGCTGATATAGATAGAGGGAAGCAAATCACTGTCCTCTCAATATATGTGGATTACAGTGGAATTTGACCTAATTTACAACAAGCTACATTGATTAGAACAGTGGCAAACATGGAACAGTGGCAAACAAGCAAGTCCAGCTCAAGGAACTGGACTTGCTTGAGATTTTTAAAGCAGATATGCAAGGCAATGTATAAACTTTAAAGAAGAGAAGCAGATTTCATAAGCATGGTAGGCCCTATTTGATATGTCATTATACAACCATTTTACCATCTATGCTAGAGCACATCCTATTGGTCAATCTTTTGGTTTTAAATTTGGATTTTCTAAGAGTTCTTCTGCATGTTCCATTTTCAAATGTTGAAGCCTATGGCAAATTGTAACTTGAAACAGGTCTCAGACGTAGACTGAAAACATCTGTTTTTCTGGACTTTCATCAGTCTGCTGGGTGAGTTTCAAGGTTAGTGTGTGTTTTTAAAAATGGAATATATGAGACTATCTCCTAAGCTTCATACTTGCAAGTCAGAGGTGCAGGATACAAAATTATGTGAATTATGAGGAGGATTTATTTCTATTCTAGCAATTTTTTGCAAGATGTATGCCAAAGGGGTCAGCTATATAAAATTACAGTAACTGGTACTAGTAAATTACAAAGTTACTAGCTACAGCAAAATATAATCTTATCATATTTTGCTGTAACTATTGTTATATTTTAGAATTTCAAAACTTGTTTATTGCCATTATTATTATGAATAAGCAATTGGTCTTATAAGCAGTTTTTGATCAAAAAAGAACATTATTGTATCTCAATAAGATTCTCTGTATTCTTTGCATTAGTCTATCTCAGTGGTTCCCAAACTTTTTTGATTCTAGGCACCACAGTAATTTCAAATTATAATCTCAATCAAAATATGGTGTAAGATCCAAAATTAGTGAAATTATTTTGTTTAAATATTCTTTGTCAAGAGACAAAATTAAAGAGACAAAACGAAAACCAAAATTATTAATTAAAGACAGTCTGCCCAAAAAAGAGCCACCATTTATTTTTCGTGTTCCAGACTTCACATTCACGGCGACAGACCTTCCTTTATAGACTACATGCTGCCAGAATTTAAAAACAGTCCTTTAAAAAACACAATTACATCCAATTAAAAAAAAATTAATAATAATAATCTCCATTAGACGAAAATTTACAAAAGGAAGAAAAAAAAAAAATTGGAATGTNAATTTTAGCGAGAAGGCTGTACCTGTTTATTATACAGTACAATTGGTTTTTTGATCGGCATTTAGGTCTGAACGATGGGTGTCGCCAGGGAGGGGCCTGGGTGGGTATGCCCACCCCAGAAAATGATTGCCAAAAAAGTGTTGAGCTGACTTGTAAAAAGAAGTAATAAGTAGAAAAGTAGAAATTCAGAACTCTCATCCTAAAAAAAAAAGTCAACAGCACCCAGAGCCCAATGTTATAATGAAAAGGAAGTTTCATACTATACGTGTCTTAAGTTATTGTCGATTCTTCTTAAATTCTCATTTTAATCAACAATAATTTCTCCCAACAGAAAGAAAATTAAATACATAATTTTTAAAATCACTGATATAGTTTTAATATGTCCCTAGGGGGGTTGCCAGAATTTTTTAACTTGTAAAGGGGTCGCGTATTCAAAAAGGTTGAAAAACACTGCTATAGAACAAGTAGGCACAAATCACTGCAGATGGACCCAGAAAATACTTACTGTACTGATGACTTTTGTGTAAAATACCAAATTTTAAATGAACACATTGATTTAATTTTGATTGAACAAAATTGTTTTTTATTTGAGTAGAGATCATTTTACATCTTTGGAGTACAGTAATACCCCGAACTTACGCGATAGGTGGGACCGAGCGGTAACCGCATAAGTCGAATTCGCATAAGTCGAGGTATAATTTCACATATAAATACATACAAATAATTTTTAATTGGGGCCGGAGACTAAAGAAAACAACAATTTAGAAAAAAATGTTTAATAAAATCTTAGATAATACATATGTATAACAAATTAAGCCTATATTATTTTACAGTTTTTCACATTTACTTGATTATTACGCCATAATTTTAACATTGTTTCCATCTCAGCTATAATACTGTGACATTTACGAATGATGCTTGAATTTAAAGATTGAGCATTTTTCACAGCTTCGAGAATTTTTCTTTGCCTTTTATAATTGTTCTGACCGACAATTCCGATAGACCAAACTTCTTTGCCAATTCACAAATTTTCATTTTTTTATCGAAGTCTTTAATAATAGGTACGTTCGTAAAGTCAAACGAGTTAGGCTAGGACTCCACTACCGTAAAAACGGCGTAAAAACCCTTCGCCGTAAAAGCTTTTAATCACGTGACCTTTTTGCGTTCGCACTTGGATTACAGTGGAGGTCCGGCTAGCGTGAAGTTTTTACGGCAACGGTGCTGCCCCAGGTGTCGAATCGTTCGAAAAGTCTAACTAAATAGGAATAACGATGACATCATTCTCGTTTAACTCATTCGACTTTACGAACATACCCAATGTTAGCTTTACATTCCAAAGATAAAGTTTTTCTTTTCTTGTTTGATGCAGAAGAATTAGTTCTACTTCGTTTCGATGACATAGTAGAGTCTCTCGAGTCTCC
>NW_019384873.1:446187-479708 GCF_000671375.1 Centruroides sculpturatus
TTTTTTTAATTGGATGTAATTGTGTTTTTTAAAGGACTGTTTTTAAATTCTGGCGGCATGTAGCCTATAAAGAAAGGTCTGTCGCCGTGAATGTGAAGTCTGGAACACGAAAAATAAATGGTGGCCCCTTTTTGGGCAGACTGTCTTTAATTAATAATAATAATCTCCATTAGACGAAAATTTACAAAAAGAAAAAAATTGGAATGTATCGTCACCAGGGGGAAGTTTCCGAAATCTGCATTTTCCAGCGCTCATTCCAGTAGATAAAAGCAGAAACACCCCATAGGAAGAATGGAAAGCAAGACGTCTGTGTAACACCAGTTCCTTTTTTAAAAAAATTTTTTTTAATTGGATGTAATTGTGTTTTTTAAAGGACTGTTTTTAAATTCTGGCGGCATGTAGCCTATAAAGGAAGGTCTGTCGCCGTGAATGTGAAGTCTGGAACATGAAAAATAAATGGTGGCCCCTTTTTGGGCAGACTGTCTTTAATTAATAATAATAATCTCTATTAGACGAAAATTTACAAAAGGAAGAAAACCAAAATTGTCAAAAATAATTAAACTAACAAAAAACTCTTCCAAACCTATTACCGGTACGGTCTCCTACTTCTAAAACTCGTAACCAACCAATATAGCTCTTTACAAACGTTTTCAAACCCCAATGACAGTTCTTCAGGTATTTTGAATCTCTGATAGAAATGCAGCTCTTAAAACTTCAAATTTGAAAATATGTACGTTCGAATACATGCTTCCCGTTTACGTCATTGCCTACAGAAGATGCGCAACGATATTTAACATCCTAACCAATGGAAAAGATCAACCAGATAAAGATAAGCAAGAACTTTCATTCACAGTTATGAAAGAAAAAAGTCACAGCATAAGTAGGCCTGAAAAAACACCTCTCTCATTGAATGAGATCCTAATAATTCATAGGATCATATCAAGCCTTAATAACAGCTTTGCAGCATTCTGGCATAGAGTGGACAAGTTTCTGCAAGTATCCTACATTAAACTCTTCTAATACACTTATCACAATTGCTGTTTATTATCAGTCCTCTTCTCTACAATTTTCATGCCTGTAATAGCCCAGCAATTCTCTAAAGTGGTGAGAATCTCTTGTTTTATCTTTCGCTATTCAGACTTGTTATATCTCAGAGAACCTTTATTTTTACTGATTCTGTCAAAAACAATGAAGACTTATTATTTCTTGATTATTGTAAATATAAGCAACAATGCAAGAAAGTTTCACATGTAATATAATTTTAATGCTTTAATTTTTGATCATGTAGGATTTTTGATCATTAATTTACTCACCATCCTAATATGGAACAAGGTTCAGTCATGCTGGAAGGTATAGTCATGTCACAAAATTGTTTCTTGATGAATACACATGTAATATAAAATATTTTGTTGCACTTTGTATTCACAGGTCCAATTATAAAGTATAGTCCTGCCAGCAATTTTACTAGCTATACATTCCCAAACAACTTGACTCACTATAAACTTCACTGTCTGCTTCAAACAATCCCTGTTATAGGTCTTGCCTGTCTCATACCTAACACAGGGTTTGTCATTATATCCATGCAGAGTGAATTTGGATTTATCTAAAATCAAAGCAGAATTCTACTTATCAACACTTCAATCTGTATGCTGTTTAGCCTAGATAAGCCACTACCAGTACATTTTAGTCATCAGCAATGGTTTCTTACATGGGCAGTAAACTTTTAATTCCATGTCACACTGACATTTTTGCACAGTTCCCACTTTACTTTCAGTTTGAAAGAACTAGCAGTAAGTTCTCATAGGCTGAGATGCTTCAGAATCCTATCCTGGCATAGTGTACTCATTTGTTTACCATTTGATCCAATTTTTCTTTCAATGTTGCCATGTTCATGACTCAAATACACAATTATTGAGTGATAACAATGTATTCTCTGCATTATTTTGAGATGATAATCCTTCAAAGTAACAATTACACACTTTTTACATAATATTAACTGTTGAAACCTACCATTTTGCTTATAAAAGTGCATCACTTTTATATGACTTTTTATACCAATCAATGATACAATCACTGCAAACACTATTACAGTAAACTTTGTTAACCAATGAAAAGTGTTTTCGTGTTCATGATGCCCATGGATAATGCAAACTTACAGTTTCTTGCAGGTCTGTATGTAAATAATACACTAACTTAAAAAAAAAAAAAAACACATTTTTACAGAATTTGACAAGTGATGCAATATCCATTACCACTACTATATATAAGGCCAATTTTCAGCTTCTGGTTACTTGTGAGTTAACAAGAGAGGACCAGACATTTGAGTCTCCAATTCAAATGAAACTGGTGAGCACAAAGCCCTAAACACAACTATCTCCTTGTCCAAATAATAGGACCCACTTCTCAAACATTTCTGAAAAATAGGCCTCTGAAAACTGGGTGTTTAGCTTATATTTTTGAAAGTTTCTCTTTTCTTTGTAATGGTGATAGCCAAGTGGATAAAATGCTAGGCACTGGAACTACATGATGTAGGTTCAAGCCTTCACTAATTTAGTTTTTTCCTATATTACTATTGTTATTCCTCATGTTTAGAGGTTATAAAATAAGAGATTTAAAAAACATGGTATCACTTCTTGTTTAGCAAAATCAAAGTCTCTGTAAGTTAAACTCGTGTATGTTGTTAAATAAAATTTTTATTTCTTCATATTAATTTTCAGATATGATGGTATTGTTATATTTGAAATGTAACAGACATAAGCGCATGAGGAAATTGTCCGTAACATTAACAATTAAAAAAAAAAACACTGCAACTATACAGTAATACCTCGACTTACGTGAACCCAGAGTTACGCGATTTTCAAATCTCGTCGATTTGTCTTTTGTTTGACCACCACTCAACTCTCGATTACTCACTCCCCACACACCTATTGTTCGGCTTACATATTCAGATGTGTTGTACGGAATCGATGCATAGCTACAATTTATTTTGTGTTATTTATTTCTGTGTTTGTTATATCTACGAAGACTCGAGAGACTCTATGTAGTGATTTCTTGTAACCGTGAACGAATCAAAAGACGAGATAAAATTAATGAGAACATTTATTAGCTTACATACATCCGACTTGGATTTTACACAAATTGCGAAATTATACCCCAACTTACGCTGTTATTGCTCGGTCCCACCTATCGCGTAAGTTTCGGGTATTACTGTACTACCCTATTTTCATATCATAATTGTCTTTTTTGTCCATCCATAGTAATGTCTGAAGTTTATTAATGTTGTTGACATTGTATGTAACAGAGGTTTGTTGCCTAATGATGCTCATTTAACACAGGTGAAAATGTTCACACTTTGTTTATAATTTTCTTGCTGGTTTGTTAGGATTTTGCAGTGTTTATTATTGTGTAAGGAACCAAGTCCAAGCATTATTTTTTAGTTATTTTTGCTTTTATTCTATTTTTGTTTGGGGCTTATGTTTTGTTAGGACGAAGGTTTCCTCACCTTCGTCCTAACAACTCACCTTAGAAACGTAAAAATAGAAGAGAAACCAACTCACCAACGAGAGAAAAGCGTTGTAGATAAAACTCGCACACACTTGTGCTCCCGAGTGGACAAAAAGTAAGTCCACACCAAGAAAAGGGGGGGAGACCTCACAAGTACAACTTAGGAACTTGCTAAACCTTAAGGAATAAAACATCCCAAAAATTGTCAAAAAGAATAATGTAAAAGGTTAGCGAGTATTGTCGGAAAATAGGCTGCTAGACAAAGTTTTTATTGTTAGCAAATAAGTAAGTAAATGAAGGGAGTGATCTCACTCAGAATTGTGACGTCACCTCACAGTATAAAGATCGAACCTCAAGTGAAGATGACCAAGGTGAGCTTCTGTTAGCAACAAGCGAGGTGAGCTTCGTAGCAGCAAATGGGAGAGAGGTGTCCAATAGGTTAAAGTAACTCCAAGGCGATTTTGAAGTTATTCGATTTGTGGATCAAAGATTAGAGAAAGTCTTGAGAGTTGAGGAAAAAGGTTCCTAGTATATTGAGGTGACAATTAGGACCTTTAATTCATAAGAATTATTGTACATAAGTTAAGTCTTTGAATTTTTTTTGTCGAATTCCAAAGGGGAATAGTTAAGTTAGAAAATAGATTGATTTGAGTTTTGTCGGGTTGATTCTTATTGATTTACGTTGAATAAATTGTTATTTGATTTTTACTAAATTTTGTATATAGTTATTACTAGAATTTTTATTAAATATTGGATTTTTTTTTACTAACTTTGTCATTATTTAATTCGGTGCACGCTTACAGTCCAGGCATGGCACATTAACACGAATCCGTGTAAAGTACCCGTTAGGTAACAGCTATTTCCGGCACACAGTCGTGTCGATAATCATTGGAAAAGGTGGAAAAATAATATAGTACTTTACAACTGTCTAATATTAACCAGTTGTAAAGTAGCAGTTGTTAATTCTCTTAAATTTCAAATGTTCTGTCACATGCATTGCACACCTGACAAAATTAAGTTCTTTGAAATGGGACTTAATATACCATTTGAACTGGCATCATATTCATCCTTTAAAAAGGAAGTAGGATGCAATTCCACCTTTGGTTTTCACTGTCTTATATACAAGTTTATTGGCTACTAATGACTCTTCCCTCATATTTTCTATTAGATATTCTGAGTTCATGGAAAATCCTCATTTAAAATTCACATTTCTACAAGGAACAATGAGAACATTTTGCACAAAGTCAACAATTTTGACTGCTTTTATTTTCTTCAAAATACCACAAATAATCTATCATTTTCTCCAGATAAAGTTTTTAACATCTGACATATGCCTTCTATGTTACACCATCACTGATATTCTCTCTTAATAGCATTTGCTTTTTACTCTGACAAGTTCTTGCACATTAATTTGTCCAATGCATCATTCAAGCAGTCAACAGACATTAGCATTTAGCATAACTTCTGAACAAAGGCAAGATGCACTCCTGACGTATTGAAGAGATCCCCAGACCCACATTTCAGCATCACCATCAAGCAGCACAACCAGTATCAACCTTCAGGATTGAGGTATATCACCAACCATCCACCGACTCGACGTTCGATCACCAAGAACTTCTACCACCAGAACCAACTCTTCCATCAGGATCAGTCATGAAGACCCACTCCAAGGACCTTGCTCTTCACATTGGACTTTATCTCTCGGGTGCACTTTCCTGTGCTTTTTGTAACGGTACCCATTCAACCGTCCTCAACCCTTTAGTCTGCGTCAAGAAGGCACTACCTTTTATTAATATTTCCCTTTCTTTGTACTGATTGTACCTTTAGTATCTTATTGTGACTTCTCCACCGGACTAACGGTTCCCGACAGGTGCCAACAGTTCCCTCTCTTCCCTTAATCTTTCATTCCTTATTCCCTATCCCTTATCCAATCCCTCTATCCTCCATTTCTTCCCCCTCATCCCTCTCCTACTTTTTCTAGGGCTACACCACCGAGTAAAGCCTTATCCTTTGTATGTATGTATGACATATTGAAGAGATCATTAAAAAAATTTTTGTGAAGATGATAAGAATGGTTTAGCAATGCTTTCAAAATTGCAATATATCTATGGGCACTCTTATGTATCTTCTTTATAACTGCCCTTGCAGAGAATCCAATGTTAATATCCTGAGGAGGCATGAGAGAATTGTCACTGTCCTGATTTAGGTGCTATCAATGGAAGCAAATGTAAAAAATCTGCATCAATGAATAAACTGAAAGACATGTTTGGCTGTTCATATGATACCATGTGAAAGGCTGTTCATGAGTGTTTAGATTTCCATGACATGAGTTTCCAGACAGTAGGTCCTCAGGCAGCTTTCTGCAGATCAAAAGTACTTACAAATGAGTTTGTCTTGGAACCAATGTTCCCTCTAAGCTGCGAGGCTGCGCACTGCTCAAATTGTTGCCACGCACGAGAATTTGTGCGCTGCGTAGGCAAGCCTCCACACTGATTTGAATTGTTGTTTAATTATTTCTCACTCTGTCTGCAATATGATTATTGCTACGTATTTTTCGATCAAATACATTAAATCATTGACAAAAGATAATATTTTGTATGGAAGTGTTTTAAAATGAATTTTAATCTCTACTTTATAATTAATTATTTTAATTTTTATAGGAAAAAGTAAGATTAATATATATGCTCAGAAAAAATTTTTTGCTCAGAATCTGCTCAGCAAAATTATTTTTTGCACAGAGAAGTACATATTCCGCTCAGCTACAAAAAGAATTAGAGGGAACATTGCTTGGAACACTTGTGCCATTATGCAAAAGAGGAAGAAAAATTTTTAAGTTCCATTGTCACTAGAGATGAAACCTGGATTAATCATTTCCAACCTGAAACCAAGAAGGAATATGTGACATTGAACCATCTGGCATCCCTTGTCAACAGGAAATTCAAGATGTCAAAATATAATGGAAAAGTTTTGGTGACTGTTGTTTGGGACATTTTTGGGTGTTTTCACATGGAGTTTTTACCATTTTGGTAAGAAAGTGATAGTGAATGCCAATGCTTATCAGGAAACAATTGCTTATTTGAAGAACAATTGTCACAAGAGGCAAGGTCTTTTATTCCTTGGTATTATGCTTCTGCACAACAATGCATGAAAATACACTATCAAAGACATAGTTGTATTGCTGTGAAAGTGGAGGATTTTGGCTCGTTTTTCCTACAGTCCAGGCTTAGCTCTTCAGACTTTCTACCTTTTTACACACCTCAAGAAGCATACTGTGGAAACATTATCTGTCACATGACAAAGTAAAAGTTGGATGGTTGGTTAGCTTTTTATGCCACATGGTCTCTTGGACCAAACTGTGCCAACTACATAGTTATAGAGTCACATATAGGTAAGAGAGCTTTAGTTTATAAAGGGAGCTATATAAAAGTATATTAAAAGTTCTAAAATGTTCTAAAAGTATATTAAAATGACAAAAGATAAAAACATAAAATTGCAGCAAAACCATGATCCATGTCTATATAACCAAACAATAAATGAATCATGACAAGACAAAAGCCAAAGTCTGGAAATGGCTATACCAATCATCAGAATCAGGTGTATTCCACATAGTACAGAACAACATGGCATGGAACAACTCAGCCACTCAGATGACATTGGAATAAATGCTTCTGAAAGAATGGTAACTATGTTGAAAAATACAGACAAACAGCTGTTTTGAAAATGCCATGCCATTGAATTATACTATATTCAGGTCAATAAATAAAAAAATTTGAAAATTTTTTTTTATTTGCATATGTGGATGTATCAAAAATTAACTTTAATTTCCCAATTTTATATTCTTGTACAGTTGACCTTATTTAATTTTAAATACAATAAAATCTTTTTATGATTTATGAAAATTGGTCATCTTAAGGGATGGACTTTTCAAAAGGTGACGAAAATATAATTGATAGAGTACTGTATGTAGTACTATATCCAATAATAATATTACATAGTATTCTGATGTAACACTATAGACTACTGTTTATGCAATACAGAAGAAGCTATTCGAAAATTTCTATGTATTGATTTACAATACTGCAAAAAAATTTTTTAGACATCACTTGTACATGTGTACTGTACATGAAAAAGCCCACCAATGGCTGAGTTGATTAAAACCACTGAAAACTACTGTAGTAGCTGATCATGGGTTTGTGTCTCACCAATGGGCTGGTGACATGATTTTCTGGGTTTTTTCATGCATAAACATCTAAACAGGGGCTAGTTTCCCACAGAGAGTCCTTCAGGAAAGCATTCTCCCTTGGAAGTTTACCCATGTGTTGCATTGCCATATCCCACTAAACTAACCTGTATATGAAAATGTAATGCATACAATCTTAAATGTTTGATTTAATGTAATCTGAAATAGGCATGTGCTTTCTCTGTTTTAACTTTTCTGATATGATGATATCTTAAGTATTTCTTTTTTATTTGGTCAAACAAATCCCTCTTTCATGTCACATTCCAAAAACTATCAAATCTGAGCCAAAGTTTGTTGCAATCAATTACCATTGTTTTTTCAAAGCCAAACAAACTAGCAGATTATCAGGCTATATTAAAGCTAATTTTAATAATTATAAAGTAATTGTTGATAAGCCTTAACATAGCCCAATAATCTTAGTTTGATTTTAATTAAAATCAAATTAATGAACTGAATGTTTATATACCATTTTATCTATCCCTGTTAATGAAAAGATTAAATTCATTGGCTTTGTTACATTATTTGGTTTAATAAAAATAAATAGAACATAGAATAAAGCATAGGCTAACTTGTTGAGGCTATTAACAGCAAATTAGGTTTATTCTCCATAAAGTCAAATAGAAAAAAAAGAAGACATTGAAGTTGGAAAAAATGATTGAGATGAATTTTTATACCTAATGCAACAGCATAACATGTTGAACAATGTACATGTCCATGATTTCAATTTCATCATCCCATTCAAGATGATATGTCTCAAAGAGAATACAGTATTTTATACAAAGGGATTATGAGTCCAGATGGTTAGCTTAAGGAAGATTAAAAATAATGATTCCTATGAAATAAAAATTCTGTTCTAAGAAAATCTGGTCATCTAACAAAGTGGTTAACTTATTGAATATTAGTATTATTGAATTAGAATATTGTAAACTAAGCATTTACATACAGGCAGTCTTCAACTTTTGATAATAATATACTCCAAAAATATATATATGAAAATCAAATGTATGAAAATTGAACAGTAGAGGTGATATTTTAAAAGGAGTTCCATTCCCACAATACCAGAAAAAAAAAATGTAAAACTCTTATTAAAGTAGCAAAATTAAAATCAGAGAGCAAACAGAAAATAGACAATAAAAATTAATGTTCATAATTAACTTTGATGTTTTCAAAACCAAAATTGACAGAAAATGCCTCTGTATAATAGCTTTAAATATTTATCTGTTAGCTGCAAATGTACAAAAGTTTGAATTTAGCACATGAAAACTGATTTTGGCATATCAAAGTATTGAGTATAAAAGAACATAGTGTCTAAAAGTCAAGGACTCTGTATTGCTTTCAGAAACATACATACTTCTAATATACTGTCATGTAAATGCTATTGCCATGAACATGACACACTTCATTTTTTATAAACATATACATTTTCACTGTTACTATATTTATTTAGAAATAGTGTTTATGCATTATTTTACCATTTTATCAAAATATATAAAACAAATACCACTAAAAACTTCAAAAACCTATTATTTTAAACTTATTTTGTCTTATCATATGAAAAGAGATGTGAATAACAACAAGCTTTAATAAACAGCCTAACCCTAGATCAGTAGTTCTCAAAAGTATGGTCCATGGACCACTGGCAGTCCAGCATGCACCAGGTGGTCCACGACTGACCTAGTTATTTTTTCAGAATGCAATTCTACGCTGTTTAGCCAAAGAATGTTTTCATGAATCACGTATCTATTAGATTAGGTTATAAAACAGATTGTGTGTCAAAATATTTTATCATTATCTAAGGTAATATTTACAGGATAAGAAATGGATGGGGGCATAGATGCTCTGCAGTTTGTGATTCGGTTTAAGTGGTCTGTGGGTTGATAAGTTTGATAACCACTGTTCTAGATAATACTAACTGTTATTAGAAATATGAGATTATTACAGATATAGTTGTCTTACACACATTTATACGTTTTCATTATTCTAAGAATAAACAATATCCTTAAGTGTCATTAATTTTTTATATAGTTAATCTATAATGAAACAGACAGATATATATAAAATTTTATATAAGTAATTTAGTTGTTAAAATTTTTCAGTTATAACCTAGAAAATTCAGTAAAAATTAATTATTCATATTTATTTTTTATAAGATCTAATAAATGCTAATCTAATTAATCCAACCAGCATATAAAGAATATTTTTCATTATCATATCATAACATTTGATAATTTAATACTTTCTTCAATTTGAAAATGACCCTTTTGATAACTATGCAAGCAAATATAAATTAAGGGTTTTATTATATGAATAAGCATATTGTTAAATTCATTCATAAATAAGTTTTCTAATAATAAATTAAAATTAATAATTGAGTGATGTGAATCTGATTTGTTTAACTAACTATATTTTTATTTATTTATTTTTCAATTTAGAATGAAGTTAAAGTCAAAATAAACTTCCAATATTTTAAAGCAAAGCAAAAAAATTTATCATACTGAAAAATGTTGTATAAATACAATTTATAATAATTAGAAAAATTATTTAGTTATAGTAATTGTAATTGTTTATTATACTGTCTCATATACTGGATAATCAACAAATTAAAGTTAGGCCTTGATAAATTCTCACATTTAAAAATTTTGTTTCTCTAAATTAAAATTTTAAAGCAAAATTTACAATTACTTTTTTTTTGTTTTTTGAAAATCTAAGGAGTCAGTATATCAAGAATTAAATAATAGACTAAAGTCTTTTATTGATTGAATAATAGCAATTAATCCAGTTATTAAAAATTTTTAATCTGTTGTCTTTTACTATGTTTTAAACAATGTTTTAATTTACAATTGATAATTTTAATATCATGTAAGATAATGTTTATGTATATGTGCAATTTGGTTCACAAGAAATTTTTGTGAAACATTTCCTATAAAAAATATAGTATGTGTTTTTCCTGTGTTTTAAATTTCTTTTTATGCATATTTTATAATTAATAAATATATTTTAATAGTAAGCATTTTAAATTCAATAGCAAATATTTATATAATCATGTTTTATTAAATATTTTAATTATTTATTTCTTTAAATTCAGTGATAATGAGAATGATAACTCATTAAAAAGATTATTTAGCTTTAATTATAGTAGTCAAAAAATATGCAGCAATAACTAAAGAATAATCTTCAATTTGTTATATAAATTTACTACTGTTTATTCTACTTTTTTGCACTTATTGTTGCTGCTATTTTGCATTTAATCTAAGAATTTGTTATCGGACAATTCTCTCTTGTCGTTTAGAACATTACCTATATTATTTAACAAATAAATGAATAAATTTCATTCATTGTATTTTCTACTTGAAATATATCAAAAATTATATATGTTTTCAATGTAATCATCTTTCTTTAAGAGCCTGTCTGCTAAAAGTTAAAAGTAATGATAATAAAATTAAGAAACTCTAATGCATTCTGTTTATCATCAATAGATGACTAAAATCACTTTACTAAATAATTAAAAGTCAATTATAAAACATTTTGTATGCTGAAATTAAAAGTATACTTTTCAAGCTACTGATGTCAAACTATTTTTAGTAAGTAGGATTCATATTTGGATCCTTAATATTTATCTACCCTTTCAAGTAACTAATACATAAAGTAATTGTTCATTTTTTCATTTTTATCATTTTAAAAATATAATTACAATATTTTGTTCATAATAAGTTTTAAAATGTTAAACCAATAACATTTTGATTTCTTATAAGAAAGTAAAATTTAGTTTGTTTTTCTTGAAACTGTCATTCATCAAAATATTTCATATTTTTTGAAATATTTGAAAACTGGAATATGTGATTTTATAATTATTATAAAATGATTATTCATAAAGTTTATACATTTCAATTTTTCTTCTTTTTCTAATAAAAATTAAGTGATTTTTATTAATATGCATTTTTCATTCTGAATTTACCCACTTATTAATATCCTACAATAACAGTTACTAATAATTAAAAAATTCATAATGTAGGTTAAAAAAAAATATATAATAATATATAAATTGCTTCAAATATTAATCTAAAATGTATATGTAAAGTTTTTTATAATATCCAATCAGATAAATATTTTTCTATCTTACTTGACAAAATAAAAAAAAAAAAGAAATTAAATTAATTTAATTAACAGTAATCTAGTTTGTCTAAAGCTAAACAATTAAAAACTTTTGAACAGACACGTTCAACAGTTAATCATTAACAATTTATAATAAAATATAATCCCTAAATTACGTACTCATTCCGTCTAAATCAAAAAATCCAAAGAAACGAGAAACAAACTAAAAATATATAAGACAATTTTAAATCATATCAAATATACTAAAACAATCTGTATCTGTGCTCAAAAAATGAAAAAACAAAATTTAATTTGTTCATAAATAAATATTTCTATAATAATTTTTTTATAGTAATCAAGCAAATTTTTAACAACAAATAATTAATAATGCAAACTTGTATCATCAAAATAGAATTAATATATAGTAAGTTAATAGATTTAATTTAAACTTAGTTTTTAATTATATNATTGAAGAGATTTTTAAAACGTTTAAAAATACTAATTGATGACGGAGAAGAAAAAGAAGAAAGATGTTTTTTTGCGTGAATCACAACAGTCGAATTGATAAAATAAAAACCGTTTCCGGTATAAACTCATGTAGAGTCCAAACATTGGACTTTCTTTCTTTCGGGATGCTTTTTCTATGAGAGTTAAGCCTAACGTGGTCAACATCGATAAACAACACTTGGAAAATAAAAATGTTCTTACCGCCAACTCTGTACATATTCGCAGTCATGACTTCGGTGCTGAATGGCTGAGTTGTCTATCGGCTAACGAATAACTGTACGGAACCGCTTCGACTCGTTTGCTCGTCAACATCACAAACAAGACGCCATTTTTCTTTGGACTTCTTGTCTTGTGACGTCATCCGGCATGACTCGGTGACGTCACCGATCCCTCGGACATCATCCCGAAGATGTCCGAATGACCCTGATCAAGGAATCACTACCGGTTCGGACTCGATAGAAATTTTCTATACTCGACTTCGGAAAGAGATCGGCTAAATTCGGAAATGACGCACCAAAAAAAAAAAACGGCTAATAAAAATACGTTCGTTAATGGTATTGGACGGACGAACGTTGTAATTAGTCCGACATGGCTAACGTAGGACGGAAAGTTTTTACAGCATATAATATCTAAATTATGGATTTTATTCTGTCTTAATTGCCATTAATCTTCTCGTTAGATGTTACCATTCGAATTTATACACATTGGGAATGTTCTAAGCGTGAATATCTCCTGTATATAAGCTTCCACTGTGTGATGTTGAAGTCAATAACCTATATTCAGTTCCCTTTTTTTTTTTTTAATTGCTTTCATTTATAGTTGGGACATTCCATTCGAGAATATATTATGTTAAAAAATCTCATTAGATGTCTGTCGAATAAATTTTCTATACATAATTCGGTTTAAACTCATTTAAAAAAAATTAAAGTATCCTTAAATTCAGTAAGAGAATTAAATATAATTATACTATTTAACGTAGAATAAATATAAATTCGTAATTTTTACATATACAAAGTTTTTTACATTAAAAATAAAGACTTAAATCATTTAAAATTGGATTTAATCTTATATTAAAGGTGTAATTCTTCATAAAATAATTTCTTATTTAATTACATAAAGTTTTATTTTTAAAAATCTGTTTATTTTTTAAAAAATTTAATAAAAATCAAGTTAAGTAATAATTTATAACTTTATTTATTAGTTAAATATTTATTGTAAAGTGTCATTAATTTCCAAATATATTAGTAACTAATAATAGAAATCAATTTAGATTTAATTTTCTAATCTAATTATAAATTTGTGAATGCAATATTTTACTGAGAACAAAAGTTTTTATATCCAATTTAAAAATTAAATTTATTTAATAAAAAGAAAATTTATAATTTAAATAATATGCATAAAATTAAGATTAGAGCATATTTTTAATGTTCCATTTAAGAATTATATAAAATAATTAAGTGTGCTTCATAATGTACATAAACTTAGAATTATTTTGCTCCAATCTATGCTTTATTTTTTCATGACGATGTAAATTAACTATTAGACTACATGATCGTTTTATTAATCTGAAGTCTGCAATATGTTTGAAATGATTAAAATGTATTTAAATTTTAAAAATTTAAATACATTTTATGATAAAAAGTACAATAAATAATAAATAAATTCCGCTAGTATTACACGATATAGGCCTACTGTAGAAAACTTGAAAACATATAATGGTAGAGGGAGCGTAAACAAAACCAGACCCCTGTTCGTCCGGAAATTACACACTTTAACGTCAATTCCATTCTTCAGATTTACAATAGACAAATTTAAGAAAGACGTCAAATTGACGTAAAAATGTATATTTTATGAGTGAAAACCTTAGATCTTGCGAACAGACATGTCCGCCAACTTGTTTCCTAGCGGCGACAATACTGACAATTTCTGAAGGCCAGTGACGCAGACATTTTACGGCGGCAGAGTCAACTAAGTTTCAATTCATTTCTTGGTAGATCCGCTAGAAATTTAGTAGATAAAGTAATTTAAAACTGAATACACTAATCTACAGAATTAGATCTGGCATATATTACATTTTGTATTCAATTGAATCTCCGGAAATCTAGTTACCTTATCCGAAAATAACTTATCAGACGTTCAAAGAATACAACCAAGGGAAAAAAATGATTTCTACATGATTTTTAAAAAACTCTACTGGTTTATAGAAACCAATAAACTATAAAAGACCTATTTTCTCAAACCTACGAAAAATTAAAGATGTAAACATTAGAAAATCTATCGGTGTAATCCTGGGAAAAGCTCTGACTTGGTCCTTTTGCTGTTTTATAGAAAATACGACACAATATTCAAAAACACATAAGCATATAGTATCTCTTTGCGTTTGCTCTCCCTAGTAATCAAGTCTTTCCACTCTCCCCCACTCAAGATCTCTAACTGGTTTATTATCGATTCAAAAATAAATAAGAGGCTTTTTCCATATTTTATTTCAATCTGATTAAAGAAATCTTAGCATGAATAAATACAACAGGCCTATTTTTTTAACCACGGTTTGTGAATGGAGCCAAGCCCTTTTTGCTCTCAGTATCAATCCTACAATTGAAAACACTTTGTGTATTTGTCTCAGAGAATGAATAATATTTACTTGCTGGGTTAGTAAGTCGAGGACTGAAGATTGTTCTATCCTTCCATGAAAAAAGAATGGACAGGTTTCTCATAGCCGTAGAAGAAAGAATGAAACCTTGTAAAAGGTGGCATTCTGCAGCTATTTCACTTTCCGAACTTGAAGAATATGCAATAGCATATTGATGCGAGTCATGAGGAGGAAATCTTTGAGCCATACTAGTCCTTTATCATCTTTACGTAATCTTCCATCTGTACCTTCTTGTATGCCAGAATCTATGACATATTTTATAACTTTGCCACAAAGTAACTCGGGCTTAGTTGTGTTCTTGGCGAATAAATAACTTTCAATGCTACTGATATTCTAAGAAACGAGGATCTAACAACGTAGCAAGAATTATCAGATCATTCAATGAAAATCTGCTTTCATTTCTTATAGATGCATATTGAAAACACTTTGTGTACTTGTCTCAGAGAATGAATAATATTTCATTCTCTCAGAGAATGAATAATAATCATCATTAAAAGCAAGCGACGAAGAGAGCCTGCTCTCTTCGTCGCTTGCTTTTAATGATGATTATATCTCTTGCCTGAAAATTCATACAACATTTAATGCTGATTTCTTGTCTGATCATCTGGTTTTGAGAATAGGCACGCAGTAATTTTAAACTACATCAGACAGTCAAAGTTCATACAAAAGTTTCCATTTGTAACTTCAAATCTTATTTTCCAAATCTTTCAAGTAGTTTTTCTGTTAGCTTTCAAACTACTTAACATTTCAAAGTCATTATACTGGTATAACTCCCTTAGAATTTGCGATCCATGATTTCTGTTACTTGTTTCAATTTTGTGCAGAGCCGATTTATAAATAGGCACAGTAGAGGCTCGGGCCTACAGCAGCAGATTTTGAGGGGTGGCAAAATTGGCTAACATAGCATAAGAATTTCACAAATTAATTAATAAAATAATTCCAAATACTGTGTTACAATATTTATAATTAACGATAATTATTAAGTCGTTTACATAAATAAAGAGCTTAATTATTTAAATAATCTAATTACATCAGATAGCTTTGACCGGTTAAAATGCAAACATACAACACCACTGTTAAGTAAAATGTATCACTTTCATACTTAAAAAGCTTGTATTAATGGTTTATGATGGAAAACAACATGTCGTCGTCCATGGCTCAGATAGTTTCATTTCCGTGTCCGTTAGGTGGTTTTATGAATGAAAATTTAGAAGTTTGAAATCGCACGTTAAAACGGGCGCCGCCATCTTTTTCTTTCTTTCACCGTCATTCCCAAATACCTACAAGCAACAGCGCACGCCCGTGTTGGTGGAGCGACCGCTATTAACGAATGTACAGTACATTACCCTAATTATAGATGGGATGGACAGTGACAAGAAAAACAAGTTCAACTGCTGCGAGCGGTCCTGGCGGTTGCGTGTACTCTATCGCCTGTACACCAACCAATCAACACATCGCACTTGCGTCTGGTTAGGTGTTTGAATTCTCATCGGTTGCAGTGTAAATTTCCTCCGGTCGTTTTACAGTACGAAATTTTATGGCGTAAACGCGAATTATGACCGAAAAAAAAGCATCAAAATACTGTATCATCCGGGACTGCAGGGCAATACATAATTTGTATATACTGAAGTAATTAAATAAAGTAGTTTTTACTTTTAGTTATTGTATTTTATTTAACAGATTTAGTTTATTATTATAGGTTAATTATTTTAAATTTTATTGTAAGTTAGTTCCTAAAGTTTTGACCACTACTATATATATTGTATTCTAGGTTTTGTAATCTTACATTTCTGCAATGTCTGATTATATATCGTATGTATTTTGCTGATACATTTTTAAAATCAGAAATGCATTGTGGTCCTTCCCGTGTTTGAATTTGCTATCATTATTATGGATTAAAGAGTGGGACATATGTAAAATGAAAAAAAAAAGTCGTTTGTGTATTTTCTACAGTAAAACTGTATAAGTTTACAATACACAAAATAATTTTTTAAAATAAAAGAAAATAAAATGGTCGATCATAGTCTGAAGGTGCAGAGCAGATGCCTGAAAGGAAACATCCGAGAAAACGGCGACGTCATCTCCCCGGTTAACTGTCACCCCAGCAGCTTGGGCCCATTCAGATGCCGGGCCAGTCTTAAAGCATGGAAAGCATTGGGACTCCATGACTCCATGGATTGGACAACCCCTTGGATTACTCCATGGCTCTACATTTAACAAGCAAATAATGTATCACTTGTATCTTTCAGCATTCATCTATAATAACAACATTGTGAAGGGTATGGCCTAAGCATAAGTGATGTTCCATCCTTAAAAGGTATGTTGCTCTCTTCAAATTAGATGCAGCATCTGTAACTATAGGACCACACACATTCTAACTCTTATAGAAGAATTTTTAGAATATTAGGTAACACTAGAATTTGTTCTAGTTCGAATACTTAATAAACTTCAGATGGCAAAAAAATCGTTACACGCGTTCAATTTATAATTTAAACTTTATGGAATTAGTATATGACTAATTCCACCGATAATATTGACAAGATTAGTGAAATTTACAAGAAACAGATTCTATTGGAGGGCTTCAAATATATAAAGGGAAAAAAAGAAAACAGCTTCCTCGGAATTGGTATAGGTAAATGTCGCAGATCAACACGAGATACTCGTATAATTCGTGAATATAGTCTTCCAATTGTTAAACTAGAGGTGGGGAGATTACCGATCTTTCAATTAATCTTCTATTAGAATAGTCTGTGCAACGATTTACGTAACATATCGAGTTATGAAATCTTCAGAAAAAAATGTAAAAAAAAACGGAAAAAAACTTAAGGCTCAATGATATTTGTGGTTAATTAATTTTCTTTCTCAGCTCGCGTCCTGTTTTTTTATTTTTNGTGGAGTCGCGTAAAAATCTACCGACTCCAACTCCGACTAAAACATCAAAACTCCACGACTACGACTCCGAAGCCCTGGTTTATTCGCCATTTCATTGTGTCTGTTTTCGTACACGGTTTACCTAGTTTTTTTTAAACAAATATTTTCATTTTCCTTAATGGCAGTCAACAAAATAGCAGAATTTCTCTATACAGATTTTATAGGCTATTTTCAACGAATTTTAATATTTGATTATTATAAGATCAATATAGTGGGCGTCGCATAAATTTTCTCGGTTTAAAGAAAGCAGAAACAGTTTAAGAAGCTATCTATTTAATTAACATTCAGAACAAGCCAAGTTTCACGTGGACGTACTTTAAAAATTTGCAGTTCAAATACCCATATTCAAGTAAAATGAGATCGGTTGATAATGGCAAGTT
The DNA here is from genome assembly GCF_000671375.1 of Centruroides sculpturatus. Classification (NCBI taxonomy): domain Eukaryota; kingdom Metazoa; phylum Arthropoda; class Arachnida; order Scorpiones; family Buthidae; genus Centruroides; species Centruroides sculpturatus. The sequence goes on from NW_019384873.1 coordinate 464,492, forward strand.
ATTATAAAGATTGTCTTGATCAAATCTTAACTGAAGAGCCATTTTTTAATTAACTGTATAGGAAATCTGCCAAAACATTTTTACTGGGCCAACGTTTTGTTCATTATCATTAGATAATTGGACAGATAATTACAGACATAGACTATACATAACATTTACTTACCATCATATTTTGAATGACTTCAAGCTGTTTAGAACAACCTTAACAGCGTATAGAGATGCGGTTCCCCATACAGCGATACCATATCTTATTCTAGATTCGATGCAAGTGTGGTACAGCCGTTTCAAGAGTGATGTACTTAAAAAAAGCTTGAATTTTCTTATTTATCCCAGTATACTTTGCCAGGGAAAGTGCATCATCATCTATATGTTTATTCCAGCGCAGATTGTCATCAAAAGTTACTCCCAAAAACTTAATAGCATTTACTTTTTCTATGTTATAATCAGTTATTTCAATTTTTAGATGATGTGGATTGATTATTTTATTCCTACTTGCAAAGCAGAGGAATTTAGTTTTAGTTTTGTTAATTACTAATCCATTGTTTTCCATATAACTATTTAAAATTTTTTAAATGTGATTTAAATTCTCCTGAAGAATTATAACGTTCGTATGAGAATAAGTTATCACTAGATCGTCAGCGTACATCAGTATATTCTCTTTTGGTATATAGTTAAACAAATCATTAATATGTATATTGAAAAGCAGTGGACCCAAGATTGAACCTTGAGGAACGCCCTTATTTGGCCCGAAAGAGCTAGAGATAATCTGTCCAATTTTTACAAAGTAAATTTTGTTTGACAAGTATGATTTTAACCAGCTTAGAGGAGTCCCTCTTAGACCAACAGTTTGCAATTTTTGATACAAAAGTTAATGATTTAAGCTATCAAATGCCTTTGAAAGGTCCACAAAAACTGATATTGCTATTTTCGATTTGTCAAGTTGTGACGTTATTGATTGTTTCAAATGCAACAAAGCATCTACTGTCGAAAATCCTCGTTTATAAGCATATTGGTTTCTGTGAATAACCTGGAATCTGTCTATAAAAGTTGAAAATCTCTTGTAAAAAATCTTCTCGAAAATTTTAGCAAACACTGACATTATTATTATGGGACGATAATTTTCAATTTCACTTTTTGATCCTTTATTTTATATATAATGGCAAAACTAAGTTTTGATTTAGTTTTTCCGGAAAGTAACCATTTTCAAAAGATTTATTTATCAGATACGATAATGGTTGAGCTAAGATATCAGATATGTGTTTTAAGATTTCAATATTTAAGAAACTGATGTCTGGAGTGCTGTTTTTCAAACCTTCTATAGTATTAAAGACTTCTAAGGCTGTTGTGTTTTCCAAAAAGAAAGTATTAGAAATACTAATATTTGTTCTGTGTTGCTCCGAATTGATATTGCCGAAGACATCTGGAGCAAAGCCGTTCAAGAACCTATAGTGCTTGGCAAAAATATCACTAAAAGTGAGCTCATCATTTATCATTTTCCCCTTGTAATTCAAATGATCTATTTTAGCTTTATTCTTTGTCCTGGTTACTTGAAAGGGTAACGTCTTAATACTTTTCCAGAAGTCAGAAGGAGATTTAACATTAGAAAACAGAAGACTACAATAGTTTTTCTCTTCATTACGGATATTTTTTCTGATTTGTTTATTCAAGGCATTTATAACCTCTAAATGTTTGTTTCGTTCTTCGAGAGTCGTCCAATTTTTATTTTTGACTGTTTTAAGTTTTCTTCTGTTTAATTAATGTGAGCGTGTGTTCAGATATAAAATTCTTTAAGAAATCTTTCCTGCTAGTTTTATTTTTTTTCACATATTCTTTAGTCGGAAGATATTTATCAATAAAAATGAGTAAAATGGTGTATAAATAGTCAGCTAATTGGTCAGTTGTCAAACTTGAAGTATAGCAATAACTCCAGGAGAAACAAGACGACAAAGCATAACGTAAACGGCAAATTGAGGAATTATTGATTCTACGGTAGAATGTTTTGTTCTTTATCCTCGTATCAAGGTCTTTTTCAGGGATAAAGACGATGATAGGTAGATGGTCAGATATCAAATTTTGATGTATTAAAAATTGACACGCACTATCGTTTGTTAGACCAAAGTCTATCAAAGAGTGAGTATTTTTTCCGTATCTAGTCGGNAGGTCTTTTTCAGGGATAAAGACGATGATAGGTAGATGGTCAGATATCAAATTTTGATGTATTAAAAATTGACACGCACTATCGTTTGTTAGACCAAAGTCTATCAAAGAGTGAGTATTTTTTCCATATCTAGTCGGTTGATTCAAATCAGCCAGAATCGTTAAATTTTCAACAAAGCAAAGATTTACCAGTTCGGATGTGTCAGAGGAGTTATTTTTAAGTAAATCGATGTTAAAATCCCCGATTATTTGTAATTTATATTTTCCATATTTGGTTGATTTGGGTAATAGTATTTCATTTATAACATCCAGGAAAATTCTGTAGTTTGTAGATGGGGAACGATAGACTATTATCAGCATCAAATTGCCTACAACTATTGTAATTACATCTATATAATTCCTTGTAAAAGTTAGATCTGAAACAACTTCATATTTATCATTATATATATATAGTAATATATGGAGGTATAGTAATATATATATATATATATATATAACTATACTTCCATGCTGGTTAGGCTTTCTTTCTATTTTTTTCTTGCCGATAGTCTTTTATATATGGTGGAGGATTTACATCATTTGTCTGTCTCGCAAAAAGCTAATACATACATCAAAGTTGTAGTTATATTCATCGGTTGTTTTAAGTATTTCTAAATATTTATTATTTAAACCTCTTACGTTGCAATAAAAAACAAATATGCCCTTTTTGGAGAAGTCGTCTATCTTTGTGTGTGTTAATAATTCAGTCATTCCGAAAAATTTTCTCTAAACTATCCAATGTTGGTATCCGAATTGTTGAAAAAGAAGTATCCTTTTTTAAATACACATTTCCGTTATTTGTCCAAGTGTTTAATATTTTTCCTTGTTTTTTTTATAGCGTTCTGGTTTTATAGAAAATATTTCTATAATATGGAGTAAGATGTTCATTTATATATATTCTATGTTCTTCATTTATAATATGGCATGCATTTGTAGTTATTTTTAACTTCTTCTTTTTAATATTTATAATTTTTTGTTTGACAACTGAATTGGCACATTTCACTATAATTGGTTGCGATCTAGTTTTGAATTCTTTTCTTTCGTTATTAATGAATTTAATTCTATATGCATTCAATAGACCTGACTGATTAAAATTATCGTCAACAAACGAAAAAAATTTATATGCTATTTCTGTTAAATTCTCATTCTGAAGTGTCGGCACGCCAACAACCTCCAAGCTTGCGTTGTTTAGATCCTGCTCCAACATGCAGAATTTTTCTTTTAAAGAATTTAATTCTGCCTTCGTACTTTTATTCTCTTCCTTTAGTTCTGTCATTGTTTCGATAGCAGTTACATAGTTTTTCTCTAGAACATTAATTCTCTCTTCCATTTTGTCAAATTTATTTGTTAAGAATTCTATCAATTTCTGGATTTCTATGTTTGTTTCTTTTATGTTACTCAACTCCAAGTGTATTAGTTTCACTTCTTGTAAAATTATTTCAGAATTTTTGGTACTTATACTTAAAGGTGACGTTGGAGTGAAAGTTAGATATCTGCTGTTCTATCCACGTTCTTATTATAATTATGTGAAGTCATAATAATCTGCTCACACTCACCCAGTTCTCTGTCGTCTTCCAGTTCCTGTGTCCAATTTGCGTTGTTCTTAATGGTTTTCACTAATTTGCAATCTTCACATTTCCAAGTTTTTTTTGTAAGACTCGCTGAACTTATGAAAGTTTGCTGCCTGGATCCCAAAACAATAGAAGTGAGCAAATTTAGAGCAATTGGAACAAGTTAATAAGTCACTTTCCGAAACTTTGTGCTTGCAAAAAGAACAAGCGCTCAAACGACGATTTACCATAGCTCCACATCTCCTCCACTCTCGCACGCATCACACCTCCTACCTGACTTACTGATAATAAATCATAAAACAATTTATTCCAAAATAATTTTTTTGATATACATAGCCTATTATTTTATCATTTATTACCAATTATTAAAGACAAAATCAAATTTGTATATTAATGAAATAGATGCGTTTGTTTATTTTTACATCTATATATATAAAAATGAATGTATGTGTGTGTGTGTGTGTGTGTCTGTCCTTCATGCATTACCACACCGTTTATCCGATTGCCGTGAAACTTTGGGAAGTTGTTTAATATACTTCCGCGAAGGTTTCTGGCATAGTACGATTGCCATGAAACTTTGGAAAGTTTTTTAATACACTCCCGCGAAGGTTTCTGGCATAGTACATTTATCCTACGATAGATGGCGCCCGTGTATACGAGCAGTTTACTGTGTGTTCGATCGATTTCAAATTGTGAAGACCATTTCCCCCTCCAAAAAATACCTCTATATATGCATTTGTTATTTACGATATTTGTAATAATTTTTGTTTAATCACTTTATTTCAACTTTTTTTTGCTAATTACGTATTCGCTCAAACTTCGTTAAAACCTTAACTGTATCCCGAACAACAACCGAAGTTGTAGGAAGAAATTCGCGTATTTTACCGATCTAGGTATCCCCCTTTTCCAAATTTTAATATCGACTCAAAATAATTTAAAAAGACAAATTACAATAAAACGGTTTATTATCCAACTATCAGAAATTTCACAACATGCCAAGGAAGAGAGGAAGGAGCAATTAAATAATTAAAATTATAAAGGATTAAAAAATATATATAAAAATGGGGAATATCGCACTTCTGACAATCGCTGCGAGTGTGTGGGCTAAATTTGGAGAATCCGTGCTTCTCGCATGGACAACTGTATGTGGCCGGCTCACGCGTCGGAAAACCTTCCGATTTATTCGTGTACGCACCAGACGGAAAAACAAAAAATATCGTGTATCCACAAGCACTCCAATAAATAAATAGAATTGAAACGACACTTTGAAATGTTTTCCCGATGAAAATGAATAATAATAATGTTTCAATAAAAATGATAAAATGTAAATTTAATTTTATCATAACGAGTTTGCTTGAATTTCCTTTCTTCTGAGATCGCAGCAATGTGCGACGGATAAGCTAGTAAAGAATAAAATCTTGTCTGAATATTTGATACCGCGAGACATAGGATATCTTCAACGCTTTTCAGAGTTGACCGACCGACATTTTAATTATATAATCGCCAATGCTGAAAATGCCGCTTTGCAATAAATACGTATTGAAATCGTGTCAAATTTGGCCCTCCGAGTTTTTTGCAAATCTCTAAGTTTTGAGACCTGAACCCAAAAACGTTAAGAAAACGGCAAAAAATGCCGTGTGTGTGTGTGCGCGCGCGCGCGTTTGCGTCTATTACGTTTAATATCTCAGGATGAGGTGAAGATAAAGAAACGAAATTTGGCACAGCAGAGTTTGTATAAGGGGCATTGGTGTTATTAAATTTTGATGGCGAAAGGTCGGGGGTCATGTCTCATATGTCGAGTAGGGTCGGACTTAACCGAAGTTTAGACTAATTATAGCGGTATGAATCTATATTGGGTACAGTACACATGATATTGTATGTAAAAGCCTATACATATACATACTATATATAACATTAGAGCGGAATAAGAGATGTAATTTATTAATTTAACTAAATCCGATTTCTTTTTAACAACTATATATCTTTAAAATTCGATTTGATTTTAGATTTAACAACAATTGAACAATTAAATGTGAATTCTTTTCCTCCAAAATAAGCGGAAAGATAGGATTAATCTCTGACGAAACCACAAATTGACCAGTCATTGTTGGCCAAATGGATAAATCACTGAACACTCGGCGCGTTGCTAAATACATTGTGCTGAAGCGGAAGCTGTGCGTGCGCATCGAAGTAGTAATTTTACAAGGCCAAATGCTACAGTGATGACGAAACAACATGGCGTCTGTACAGTTAGTTTCGCAGGTTTTACCGTATATTTCTTTGGCCTTTCATAAGTGAGAATTAAAGCGTAAGAGTGAAATTATTTATTTTTGATTTTCAAAAAACTCAGTTAATCGTCATGAATTTTTCTCTTCCTCTGTTTTCGCAATGACAATTCTGGATCGGGTAGCATTTTCTTGTAAATTCACTTTCTAGAACAATGCGAATCCCCAAACGGCCATTTTACATTTTTTCCCCTTCAAATTACAATTTAAGAAAATTTGGAGCGAGTACCAAAGGTGCGGGATGGCTTAAATACACTAAATATTTTTTCCCTAAATATTCTTTGTTGAAATGAGATACGTCTTATATGCTCGTGCGTTATATATGCTTTTTTTTAAAACTCTTTCCGCTAAGAGGGCCTGTTTTAGCAAGCCCATTATGGGTTCGGGCCAGGTACCAGGCCCATAATGGGACGGGGTCCGGCATATCCGGGCGGACCACTCCCCGAAAAATACCTGGGGAGAGTTGTATATGCTGTAAAATACTTAAAATTTACCTTATTTTATCAGGTTTTAAGTAAATTATTATTTGTGAAAGTTATATTTTTATACTTAAATTTATAAAAAAAATATTCTAAAATATTTTGAATATCACATAAGTGATTCAGCTTAACTTTTCCTGTTTTATATGCATTGTTATAAGAATGAAATTGAATGTATGAAACTTTTTATTAAGGGTGCAAATATAAAACTATAAAATTGAAAATAGCATTTATTTTTCATTTTAATTTTGCAAAATGTTTGTCAGTTAAAACAAAAATTTCAGCAACCAGCTGTGTAACTTTCCAATCTATTATTAGATTTTATTCAGAAAATAATTTTTATATTTTTAATTACAATAAATAAAATTGTGTGTGGTGTCATCTGTTATAAAAATTTCTATTGTTTTTTAAATTATTATCGGAATGGCAAAACCTTAATTTTCAGGGTAGGATCAATTTCATAAAAAATTATACTAACAACATATAACATCTTCATTAAGTAGACTTTTTAAAAATTCTTTCTACTCTATGAGCACTGAGAAGTCCATTACGGGTTCGGCCAGGCCCACAATAAGATGAGAAACGGGACCCGATATATCCGGACGGACCACGCTCGAAAATTCCGGATGGGTCGAAAAATTCGACCTCTCTGGCCATCCCAGACTGATTCAAGTTTATTCCAGGGCTGTGGAGTCGCGTAAAAATCTACCGACTCCAACTCCGACTAAAACATCAAAACTCCACGACTACGACTCCGAAGCCCTGGTTTATTCGCCATTTCATTGTGTCTGTTTTCGTACACGGTTTACCTAGTTTTTTTTAAACAAATATTTTCATTTTCCTTAATGGCAGTCAACAAAATAGCAGAATTTCTCTATACAGATTTTATAGGCTATTTTCAACGAATTTTAATATTTGATTATTATAAGTACTTAATTTTATTTATAAGAAAATTTCCAACGCATCATTTCTTATAATTATGTATCACATTAAAAATGTAATAAATTTTTTAATAAACTAACCTGTTAGAATTTGCTATTTTTGCATTAACAATTTTTCATATTAAAATTTCTTATGGGGCCTACCAGTCGCAGAGTGGAGACGGCCAAATGGCCAAGCGGTTAGGAGAAAATCCTCGCAAAAAGTCGATATTGTCACTTTGGCTTCCAGATAATAGGCTAAATCAACTTATACCACAGACATAGGAAGATAAGGAGATGACCTCTAATGTAATTTAAGGTTGCCAATGGGCATATTCAAAATGCCATTACCTACGTTCAAAATCCCTGACAATTTCTAGTTACTGCCAGTGTGCTGCAGCCCTTACGATGGCATCCACCATGAGACTCGTAGCAGCTCTATTTTACGTTGACAATTTTGAATTTATTTCCTGATGAATGTACCTTGAATAAATTAAGATTAAGTTAGCACATTAATAGAATATTTTAATAAACTAGTATATTTACGCAATAATCATATTTGTTTTGAAGTTTTGTTAGTAATGGCAACACAACACTTCGGTGATCTGTTTAGGGCAGTGTTTCTCAACGGGGGCGATTAGTAACAATTTATGTTTTGAGGGCGAAAAACAATTTTCTGGGCGATATAGTAAAACATTATAGTAAGAATAATTAGATATTTTATTCGTTATATCGTACAATAATTAAACAAACAACATTATACTAGTCATTAGTCTAGTCAATGCAGTACGAATTTGGCGTTAGCCTTGGCCCTCGGCATCGGAATTTTAAAGTGAAGGGGCGATACTATGTAACGGTTTTATTGAAGGGGACGACATTACGTTGAAGGGGGCGACGATTCGTTAAAGGTTAAGAAACACTGGTCTAGGAGATGTCTTCCTGGAAGTCTCTTAATTAAGGTTAATTGGCCTCTATTTAGGTCAGGCATGGCCAACATATGGCCCGCGATTAATCTTTCAATATTAGCTACTGAAGTCCGAATAGCTCGATGAAAAATTCTGACGCCTAAAACAAAAAAAAGGTCAACAACTCATTGTGCGTTTAGAGTTAACCTTCCATTACAAATCTCTTAAGTACAGCGTAGAATGTTGATAAAGTATGATAATGTGAAAAATGTATCTGTAATCTCTATGTAGTGTACATACAATTTAGTCTCTGCAGGGTGACACCACAATGAGATCTCGCACCACCTCAAAATCTTCCTAGGGCAGCCTCTGGTTCGGCCCGTGAAAAAAGTTCTCTTTCCAATTCGGCCCGGCGGCAAAAACTGTTGGCTACCCGATTTAGGCGTTAAGGATATGTAAATGATTATAACACGTGTTACTTTCCCGGATGCTACAACTTATTAATATCGTAACCGTGTCACATTTGTCCCTCCGTATTTTTGGAATCCTGATGTTTAGAAATCCTTAGCATCCAAAAAAACTGGTACCCGGGTTTACTCTTCTTTCTTGTGTTTGTCCCGTAGACTTGACATTGGCTGCGTTCAACAGACAATAGTTCTGGAGCTGTTGAGTGTTTTTCTGCTGAACACCCTCTACAGTAGCGCTATTTCGGAAGATGTTTGGTGTTTTGACGTCACTTAGTAGCGTAATTCATTTACTCTACCTTTTGCTAGCTGCAGCCGACCAATGATGGCTGCGTCCATGCAAAAGAATAACAACAATATATAGCAATAAAAAATATATTCATTGCAGCATTAATACGCCAATAAATGTTCACGAACCACTGAAAACAAGTATGTCTAATATAAATTTAAGATGAATTTATCATCTTTAATTTAAATAAACATAAGTTCGTACACATAAAAGCAGAAATTATTTCTAGTGGCACCAGCTTCCTGTTCCAACGCATGCCACTCACCGTTCAGCAGATCCACATTGCTACGTAACAGCTACCGATCGAAACACTTTTGGTCAGTTACAACTGTTGACTCTGCTGAACGCAGCAGTTGTACTGTATCTTTGCCACTCCGCTACGCCTGAAACTTCGGAAAACTTTCTCAAACCTCTCTTCGACAGCATCATCTACAAGTTAAGAGCTTTGATACCTGAACCGTATTTTTAGCACCAGTTCGTTTACTCAAACTAAGTCTTACAAACTCAAACCCTCTTTAAATTAATTAATATTTAGATAATATGAAAGTTAATTTTTAATAAACATCTAATAACATGGTACCACGCACAATTTTAATTTGGTACTACTGTTTCGTAGTTTCTTAAACAAATATTCTTCGCTAAAAGTTACGTAACTTGTTTTTTCCGTGACGAAAAACAGTGACGAGACGAATTTAATCTATTTTATATAAAATTTATCATAATTACATTAGTATAAGGAATTCCATAATTGCTAAGAGTTTTATTCAAGCAATTTATAATTTTTAAAATAATTTTGCACACCGTTAGACAATTTTAAAGTATTTAATTTCGTTATTTTTGACGATTTTAAAGTATTTAATTTTGTTATTTTTGCTCCAAGCAATTAATGAATAATTTTGCCAATTCGTACCGTTTACCATATTTATCAAAGGAACGATATCCATTTTTATCTACACTTTTCCACGAACAAAGCTACCACTCGAATTAAAAAGCCCTCTAAACTTGCTATCGAGTGAGTCTAGGAAGTAGGTCAAATAACGTTTCTAATCACTGTCTACATTGTGGCAAGAGACAAACGCCGTCTCTGCAATGAAATTTTTCTGAACAGCAGTCTACCCGATCTGTAAACCGCTGTCAGCCTCTAAACGTTGTCTCTGCAATCGGAATTAAGGATTAAGATCAGAATAAAGATGAAAATAATTTCCTTGCATCTATCTTCTGAATCACGTTTCAGAGAGAAATGGATTAGTGCAACACATGCGAGAACTGAAGTCACATGTCAGATGCTGGTGTTAAACATAATGCTATGAGTTATGAACGTGATGTATGTGCCACGATAAGAAGACCTAACTCTTCATTTGTTTTAAACGAACATTATTACATTGGCTCGTGTATTTATTAGGTTACATCAGTGCTTTGTACATTCTTTTATTGAATATCTTTCTCTTAAACTGAACTTTTTTCATTGACGCATAATGACGTCAATGAAAAAAGTCACTTTGTCCACATGACTAAAAAACTATAAAAAAACTATGCCATTTTTCCCAGATTAAATTACAGATATTTTAAAAATTAAATGTCAAAGACTTAAAATTTTGTTGTGAGTGCCTTTGTATAATACAATTGACCAGGAATTTCAAGGTAAAGTTTTGATTGTGTGCAAAGTTTGTTAGGTATGCCATTTTGGTCCATTCTTCCTTAGTACGATTTACATTTTGCAATTTTCCTATTAAATCATTTAAATTGAGTTTCAAACTTAATCTATTCTTTTGTTTTAGCAACATCAATACAGATATTTTAAATAATACATATATAAGCTCTTTATAATTTCAAAATGGACTAAATCTTTTTGAAAATTTAAGAAATTTTTTTTTTTTTATAAAAGTCCTTCCACACTGCTTGTTAACATAGTCAACGATTTTACTTACCAAAAAATGTTTTCGGCTTTTTTTCAGCCATCTTTAGTATTACTTACAACTTGGTCTAATGCGTATTTGTAGCAAAGAAAATTTAAAATTATTTTTACAAAGAGTTTTCAGTTATTTTTGAACAAATTTAGAGAAGTCAACGTAAGTTTTACTTTGTAACCCTTGTGTAAGTTTTATTTGCTGTGTTACTTCTGTAAATTGTTCAACAATGTGCTTTCACGAATTGAACAGCTTTTTGACCACTTTGACATCAATCTTGGACCGCTACTGTTTGCCGAGTTTCCAAATTCCATCTAATGTTGTCGGTTTTCGGTTAAACAGCTTCTGTTTCAACCAACCAAACCCAATGAAGTCAACGGGACGTATCACAATCCTTCATGGGTATGTCCTTGTTGATGTAGCTAATTCTCATTTTCTGATACTCTCAAGATATTGTTCGATCAACAGGCAGGTGTGTGAATTTTGTGATGTTACAGAAACACTTTGTGCATCTCATTGGGGTATATACGTGGCAGATGCTCTTCAAACAATGGCTTCAGATCGTGGTCGACACAGTACTGTCTAGATATTTTCACTCTCATGGACACACTGATAAGCGGAAGTGGGCATCTTCCCAAAAAACAGCCCACAAACATGAATCCTTGAGAATAGTTTTCTCTGCATTGTCGTACCCAGTCTTTACGTTTCATGTAGAAAATTTTGCGGGTGCCATTACAATTGAGAAGGTACACCCAACACACATCCAAACTCACAGAAAATTTGTTTCTTCCAGCGACCAAATGCCTTTTGTATAACTTTCTTGTGGTGGTCTTGTGATTTCTTTTTGTTGAAAATCTGAAAGCTTATGGACATCGGTCATTATCAATAAATACTGTTTAGGCCAGAGGATTTGTTGTGGTGATAGAATTCTTTACTTTCCTAATGATCTCCTTTGTTCTGGTTGCGGCTTGTCATTTCTTTAAAACTCGTTGGTTTTCATTGTGAGATTCCTATACGATTCCGACATCGTTTAAAACGTCAGAGATCGTATCTTTAGAAACATCAATGCTAACGTCCAAGTCTTCTGGATTTTGCAGTGTGACATTGAAAGTTTGGGCTGCCAGCTCCTATTGAAGTCAATATGTTGGAACGAAAAATGTTTAAACGCTCTTCGTTGTTTTTGAAATCATAGTAGAATGTCATGTCTACAGTAACATCTGGAAGTGCGTGTTTTTTTCACCAATAAGGCTGAAAACTACAAAACTCATCCAAAACTACAATAAAATCCCTCTGTACAATTCTCCATTGTTTATATATTAAAAACATTACTACCAGGTATAACTGATATGCAAAAATTAAACAATTCTTGACAGTATCTCTCCCCCTTTAATTTCGGCATTAGTTTCTCCGAGTGTTCCTAGGTGCTGACCAAGTGCATATTAAATTATGCTAAAAGAATGTTATAAAACCGAAGCCATCTTGGAATCGATGGTCATTGCCATCGACTATCGATGCATCGCACAGCACTAAGTCATTCATAGTATCAGCAGTCACGTTCCACTAAGCTCCACTGCACCTCGCGATGTTCTAACGGACTGTTTCATCTCGTACAAATATAAAATAGAAAATAGTCAAGCCATCGATAACAAACTGTTAATAAATGCTGTAAAAATCATCCAATCTTTTGTACGGCAACATTACTTTTTTGACTCAATGCAAAAATTAAAAATTTTACTTAAAGAGAAAAATAGCAAACTTTCCTAAATAGGTAAGAATTAGCCTAAATGTATAAAACAAGTCTAACTCTAACAACGTATATTTATTGTACTGTACATTGTAGAGTACGTTTGTTTTTGTCATGTGTAAAATGTGTTCAGACTCCAATGGATTCATAACCGTCAAATACACTAAATTCCTCACAGAATAAAATAAAGAACAAAGCCGCGTTATTTGCATGTGTATCTTTCCTTCATAAAATCAGCTGATTTATGCCAAACTACTGCCCGTTTGTTTGGATTTAGATGTACAGAAACAAAAGTTACCTTTGAATAATCCTGGTAGAGCTGATTATCCAAAACTGTCAGTGTTTTCGAGATTTATTGTTTAATTCAATTTGTAAAGATTTTATGTTGTTTTAATTGTACAATTTGGAAAGTCAATCAGAAATTGTTGCTTCTTGGCTGCAGAGGCCAAAGACAACAGGCCGGTCAGCCTTGCGGCTTCAACAGCTTCTGTGCTTGAGTCGGATTGGCCTCCCTCACGCATAGGCTGACGATATGCGTCTTTCTTTTTTCTGTCCCAGCAACCCCATCATTTCAGTAAAATTTTCACTTTTGTCCCTTTTTAAAAAAGTCAAAAATCTTATCTCTGTAACTGATAAATGGGTCAAAATATTTAATGAAATGCATAAAACGGACTTTGAATTCCAAGACTTTAATAATTTGATAAAACGAGTCCTTTATCAACAACTATAGCTTCTGTAGAAAGAATATTTTCACTCATGAATCACCATGATCAAAAAAGAAGTCGAAATTAAATATTAAAGCCACGAAAGCAATGTTAATTTTAAAGCAAAACCGAGACTCACAATTCGATAAGATTGCCAATGACCAGAACTAATTCATCTGAAAAATATACTTGGTTTGATTCAGGTTTGACTTTCTGCATCAACCTAACCATTAAATTTGATATCATATTGCAATAAAAATATCACTATTTCGTTATTCGAAAATCTTTTAGAGTAATTTACACATTCTTTTTCTTGCCATCAAAACAATATTAGGAATAATGTACTAACAAATTATTAATAATGTCCACGTATATTTATTGACGAAATTTTAATAAGACAAGACCTGTATTTATCAGCTGCGATTCTTCCATCCCGTTTTGGCATCAAGAAATTAGTCACTTACTAATGCGTGAATATACGTTCAGAACATAACTTCTTGTTTCGCGTGACTTATATTAGTCTTCCCTTTACGATTAGTTTTGGAACGACAAGTATTTACCGAAGGCGGTAGTACATTCGCACTGTCTGTCACTATTTTCCAAAACACGTGTATCACTGTGAACGGCAAGAATTGTTGACAGCCATTGAACTGTATCGATGTAGTACCATACATAGTAATCAACAAAATAGGCATAAACAGGATAATTCGCATCATCGAGAAAGGATACTGAGGATGCAGTTTCTCGATTCCTATACATTGGCTTTGTCCTTTATCCTGCATGAGTATAGGAACTGTTGTACTACCGTATAATCGAAAGTTGTTTAACGATCTTCAGCGTACCTAAATGAAACAACACAACACTCAGTGAAACAAACTGCACGCATCACTAGTTGCTTGATTAATGATGCTGGACAGTTAAATGATAAAATGAAATGGAAAACACATTTCCGGAATAGCAACCTCAAGAAATTATGGAAGATGCTGAGAAAATAATAATTATTTTTATTATTATTAATACTAGATCGAAGTAGGGAAGGTCTGGGACCGACACAATTGTTGTAAAGTGTAGAATGATGAACTACAAGAATTAAGAAATTTGAAGCTTAAAGAAAAATAATAAAATAACCATTAAGATATGGTTGTGCTTACTACTTCAGTGAGAAACGGGCTGGCGACAAATCTTTTGTTGTTTTCAGTCGACTAGCAAAAGTCATTGGTACAGTATAGTTATCCAATACAAAAAAATGTTCTGTAAAAATTAAGAATTCGACCAATTGTCATTCTTACCTTTAAGCTTTTGTTCGATTAATCATATCTTACGGAAAATTCACTGGCATAACAAATAACATAACTCATCATATCCATATAGCCGTAATTTCAATACCTTAAATCAGTGGTTCCCAACCTTTTTTCATTAGCGTACCCCGTGACATGCCATATCTCTAGATTGTACCCCGTGACATGTCATATCTGTAGATTGTACCCCTCATTTAAGAAATTTAGTAAGTAACCGTATTGTTAATTTTACATATTGTAACTTTAAATTAAAGGAAAAAAAAACTAAAAGAAAAAATGTATAATAAAGTGATTGTTGCAAGGAACATTATTTATCTAATAATTTTTTAATACTATTAGTTTGTGATACATAATATATTATTTTTTCTGCCATAATAACTAACTTTTTTCTGTACCCCTAAACAACCTATCGCGTACCCCTAGGGGTACGCGTACCACAGGTTGGGAATCGCTGT